>NC_063190.1:25689301-25756801 GCF_017589495.1 Alosa alosa | reverse complement strand
TGTGTACAGTACAGTACAGTATACATACCTAATGTACACAAACATTCTTTTGTACAGTTGGTGTGTGTGTTAGTAAATCCCACTTAGCAATTACACACTAATCTGACACTCAGATGTTCTCTGTCTCTGCATCCTGCAGATGAGACCAAAGACTGTGTGTGTGTGTGTGTGTGTGTGTGTGTGTGTGTGTGTGTGTGTGTGTGTGTGTGTGTGTGTGTGTGTGTGTGTGTGTGTGTGTGTGTGTGTGTGTGTGTGCCTTTCTTGTGTGGGTGTGGGTGTGGGTGTATTTGGGAGTGAATCAGATATGTGTGTAAGGCTGTGGGGGTGTATGAGCATGCATGTGTGTAGGTGTATTTGTGTGTGTGTGTGTGTGTGTGTGTGTGTGTGTGTGTGTGTGTGTGTGTGTTTGCATGATTATTTGTGCTTGTGTGGGAGGGGTGGTTTCTATGCGGGCTCCAAACACAGTGCAGACCCACGGCCAGGCCTCATGCATCTTTAAAGATGAGAGGGAGGCTTCTCTTTCTCACGACAGAGCGGAGGAGAGAGAGAGAGAGAGAGGAGAGGAGGGAAAAAGAGAAAGCACAGTAAAAACTCCTCACCACCCACTCTTAACAGATCTCACCCCCCCCCTCTCTCTCTCTCTCGCTCGTTCTCTCCTCTCCTCTCATCTCTCTGTTTCTGTGTCTTCTCTCTTGCGCTTGTGCGGGTATTCCCCTAATCTCAGAGTCCTCCCCATCCACTGCGCTCTCTCTCTGTGAACATCATCGGCGTAATGATCTGCTTCCAGGCATCTGAAGGAGAAGCATCTGTCTCTCCTTCTGTTGACCTCCACACTCCCCCTTCATCCTAACTCCCGTTATCTACCCCTGATTGTAGACTCTTATCCTCCTTTGTAAGAAACACGAGCTGAGGTGCCACATGTAGTGGTGAGAGGGAGGGAAAGAAACGCACATCAAGAGGAAAGCGTGGTTGGGAAATTGATCAAAATACTGTAGCCAGACTGATAAGAAACACACACTTTTCTATCAGTGTTATGTTCTTGGAAGACAGCTTTAGACGATTTTACTTCCTCTGAAGGCTTGCGTGAGTGTGTGTGTGTGTGTGTGTGTGTGTGTGTGTGTGTGTTTTGAGGTTTGCAAGTATTAGGCCTGCTGGGTGTTGTGCGTGGGATGGCAGATGCAGCTGGTACCCGGATTGGCCAGCTTCTCCATCACTCACAGTATGAAATCGTGTCATTGGCCTCTTAAACCATTTGTCCTCCCCTTCATGCTGAGCTCAATCTGCTTTACACACACATATACACACACACACAAACACACACACACACACACACACACACACACACACACACACACACACACACACACACACACACACACACACACCACACATACACACACCTATCTCTGCTGAATTCTCTGTTCCATAATGCCTATGTTGTATGTGGGAAGTACACCACATCTATCAGTGTGGTTATATGACTATGTATTGTGCCTTTGTATTTTGCAGTTGATAGGTGCAGACAGTTAATATCCTGTGTGTGTGTGTGTGTGTGTGTGTGTGTGTGTGTGTGTGTGTGTGTGTGTCTGTGTGTCTGTGTGTGTGCGTGTGCGTGTGCGTGTGCGTGCGTGCATGTGTGTGTATGTGTCTGTGTGCGTGTACAACCCAACTTGTTCTTATAATGCAGCTGCAGGATGCTGTGAAAGGAGTGGATACAGGCTGCTATGGAAATGTTTTGCTCCAGCCTCTGTCAAGATGCCCTGGGTACCAGCCTGGGATTGCTCCCACCTTGACAAACCTCAATGCTGGGCACGTTTTCGTTTACAGAAACCCCACACTGGCTGCGGCTGAAGGACGTCCTCTGGAGTGACTGATCTGTGGGAAGATTCTTGGGAGTGCCAGCCTCGCAAAGAGGCAACTCTGATGTTTCAAAGCCTTCTGAGGGAGACACGTGGGCCAGGTGATGTATTATTCATGGGAGGGGATTGTGTTCAGACCCGGTATGTGTAGTGTGTGTGTGTGTCTGTGTGCGTGTACAACCCAACTTGTTCTTATAATGCAGCTGCAGGATGCTGTGAAAGGAGTGGATACAGGCTGCTATGGAAATGTTTTGCTCCAGCCTCTGTCAAGATGCCCTGGGTACCAGCCTGGGATTGCTCCCACCTTGACAAACCTCAATGCTGGGCACGTTTTCGTTTACAGAAACCCCACACTGGCTGCGGCTGAAGGACGTCCTCTGGAGTGACTGATCTGTGGGAAGATTCTTGGGAGTGCCAGCCTCGCAAAGAGGCAACTCTGATGTTTCAAAGCCTTCTGAGGGAGACACGTGGGCCAGGTGATGTATTATTCATGGGAGGGGGATTGTGTTCAGACCGGTGCGTGTGTAGTGTGTGTGTGTTAGAGAGAGAGAGAGAGAGAGAGAGAGAGAGAGAGAGAGAGAGAGAGAGAAAGAGAAAGACTGCGTGTTTGGTGCATGTGTGTATACAGTAAGTGGTCGAGACATTTTTGAAAAATCTCTCAAAGAGCTCAAATCATACATCTGTCAATATTCATAACAACAAATAAAACCCAGCAGAGGTGAACAAGCACGAGAAGCACAAAACACAGACAGACAGAGAGAGAGAGAGAGAGAGAGAGAGAGAGAGAGCGAGAGAGAGAGAGAGAGAGAGAAGTACAGTGAGCAAAACAGCAAAAGAGACAGTGGAGTGAGAGTAGAACACAGCAGTGGAGAGATGAAGAGAAGAGCAGGCTAATAGCAGGCAGCAGCCTCCACACTGAAAATCAATAGTGGGGATCTAACGTCTCTCCGTCCACAGAGGATGAGTCAGGCCTCCAGGAGAATCAATACCGTGTGTAAGTGATTGCCATAATGGGAAGACGGCTCCAGTGGCAGGCAGTGCCGTGGGTGGGCGGTTGAGTGTAAGTGTGTAAGTGTGTGCGTGTTCATCTGGATATGTGCGTGTGTTTGTGTGTATGTGTGCATATGTGTGTGTGTGCGTGTACGTGTATGTGTGCGTGTGTGTGTGCGTGTCCGTGTATGTTTGCTTGTATGTGTGTGTGTGTGTGTGTGTGTACATGTCTGTGTCTCTGTGTGTCTGAGTGTGTGTGTGGTGTGTGTGTGTGTGTGTGTACATGTCTGTGTCTCTGTGTGTCTGAGTGTGTGTGTGGTGTGTGTGTGTGTGTGTGTATATGTGTGTGTGTGTGTGTGTGTGTGTGTGTGTGTGTGTGTGTGTGTGTGTGTGTGTGTGTGTGTGTGTTTATAAATCAGTTGTGGCCTGGGCTTTTCACCTTCCCCTCCCTCAGTGTATGATAACAGTAATTTAATTGAACTGACGGGATTTGGAGAGAGCGGAGGAGGACAGACACTCTATGAGTGCATGAGTGTGTGTGTGTGTGTGTAAGCTACGTAATGGCTGGGTAGGGTGGGATATGATCTGGAATAATTTCTTTTCAGCAGAGAGTGACACCCACCCACCCCCACCCACAAACACACACAAAGATGTAGTTAAACATACAGTCATTCATTTCCCAGGCTCATGTGAATATGGATGAGCCATTTCACTCTGTTTCATGACAGCAAATGCTCACAGTGGAGTATAACACATGAATAATGTTTGACAACTCTATGTCTAATGTTCAGTGAAATGTGCCACGCTGAACATACTATTTGCCTCGGGGTGCATTCAATTTGGCAAACATTTTTTCTTTGTTAAGGGCCGTTCACACCGGGAACGGTAACTATAATGATAACTATAACCATAACAATAAAAGCGTCCACATTGACCAACAATAAGCAAAGTGTTACAGTAATGAATGTGATGGCTGAAATGTGATAGGTTCTGATCTGTGGCATACAAAAATGCGCTATATAAATAAAAATGACTTGACTTGACTGAGTGGCTATTCGTTTTTTATCGTTCTCAAAATCGCTCTGAAAGTGATCTCCAATGATATTGTTCTTCAAATTGTTATCTTTATAGTTTATGTGTGAACGTTGTCATTCATATACCAAGAACGATATTTTTTTTAAAGCATTTTTTTTAATAGTACATCAAAACCCAGTTTGGCAAGTTTACTATATGATTGCAACTGGTTTTTAGGAAAACAAGGCTCTAGGTGGGGGCATTGACCTGCAATGACAAATTAGAGAAACAAAAAAGAATCCTGAAGGTTGCTATGTGTAGCGGTTGTTATTAAATGAGCATTATTAGTGTGACAGACGGCTATAATTCTGGCATAAATAGATTTTGTGTGTGTAAATGTGTGTGCGTGTGTGTGTGTGTGTGTGTGTGTGTGTGTGTGTGTGTGAGAGAGAGAGAGAGAGAGAGAGAGAGAGAGAGAGAGAGATGTGAGGATGTGTGGGGAGGAAGGGGTGGTGGCACACACGCGCGGTCCCTGGCTTCTGAGCCTGGTGTGAACAAACACGCTTTGGCTCGCGGCACTTCTCAGTGGACCAACCCAGACCACAACAGCCCCTGACCACACCGGGCCAACCCAAAACACCTCACACGTGTTCTTACAGGCGTCTCTTTATCAGGCAAAACCATAACACACCAACACACGTCTTTTCCCATACTAGCACATGCCCGTTTCCCCCACCCAAACCAAAACACACCGGCATAGACACTCTCTCAGAGCCAACATATAATAACATACACTCCCAAAACCGGCGCTGTCACATTTTCTCATTTTCTGGATTTTACACAAATCCATGCCTAATTACTGAGCTCTTCTGAGAACTGACTGGGCAATGGTTTAGTGCATGTGCATGTGCATGTGCATGTGCTCTATGCTCTCTCTCTCTCTCTCTCTCTCTCTCTCTCTCTCTCTCTCTCTCTCTGTGTGTGTGTGTGTGTATGTATGTGTGTGTGTGTGTGTGTGTGTGTGTGTGTGTGTGTGTGTGTGTGTGTGTGTGTGTGTGTGTAAGAGTATATGTGTGTTTGTAAGTGTGTGTGCTTGTGAGCGCATGTGTGTGTGTGCGTGTGTATGTGTGTGTGTGTGTGTGTGTGTATGTGCGTGCGTGCATATATGTGTGTGGAGAGAGGGCGGGCTCAATGTGTACTCTCTCTTTCCTAGCCCTTGGATGGCAGAGTGCCATGCTGTGGAACTGAATGGCTGGTGTTCACAGGACGGCAGCATATGCTCAACTGTTGGACACACATATGGGCTGAAGAGAAGGAAAAAAGCACACACGTCACCCCTCTTAAAAAAAAAACAATACTATTCATTGTAAAATAAATAAACCAGTAGCCGTAGTGTTGTTTAAAATGAGGACATTTTACACTATAAATTGTGACAGTCCGCCAATGCATGGGTCATCCTTGCTGGTGATAGTTTGGAAAGATGAGAGAGAAGATTTCAGAGAAGATTTCTCTGGAGTGTGTACATTTCCATGTGCTTTTCTTATTAAAAAATACTTACTAGTATGAATAGGTTCAAGCACAGCATGTAGCGGATTACATTCCCTTTGGGAACCTGCAGTTAACCTTCTTTTAATTTTGGAGTATTAGGGGTCTATCGCCACACACACACACACACACACACACACACACACACACACACACACACACACAAAATACACACACACACTGCTTAAGGGTTGGGTGGAACAGCCACGTGTGTTTATGAGTTCAGTGAACCATGTACTCCACTCTGGAATGTGAAAAGCTTGTATCAGCACTTTACCGACAGGGAAAAAGGCCAAACAAAACACCCATCACCCCCCTACACATCCCCACCCCCCCAGGCTGCCCCAGTCGGCCAATCAGGACATTGTCCTGCCTGACAGGTCGTTCATCCACTGCCAACTCGGGGAGTGAAAGGCTTCATCAGCTGAATTACTAGAACTTATCTGTCCCAATCAATTAGGTCTTACAAGGAGAGGTGTGGACACACACACACACACACACACACACACACACACACACACACACACACACACACACACACACACACACACAAACAAACACATGCAAACATACACACTCTCACAAACACAAACACACCCACACATAGACACACATATTTAGACACAAACACACACCCACACACAAAAGTACAGGAGGGCACAAAATGGCAAACAAGAGCAAGCAGGCATGACCTATCTATACGCCGTAAACCATATTATGTTGTTCAGCCATAGGAAGCCAACTTATATTGTTCAGTCAGTCAATGGATATAATGATCCATTGCCAGAAGAAATATTGTTGGTAAAACTGTACATTTCAACTCATAGTGGATGAAATATGCTCCTAACTGCTGTAGTTTGTGTATAAAATACTGTGAATAATTTTTAAAATTGAGTTACAAATTTCATTCTCTATTTCATATGCATAGGCCATATGCCAGGGCCCACTTGAAAATTAGATAACAACCTCAATCTGTTCTTTCCCCTGATTAAGTAAAGGTCAAATTGTTTTAAAATAAATATGCACTTTTTAAAATGTGCTTGTATTCCAAAATCAAACTTACAGGTCTTAAGAGTGTGTCCATGAGAGGACCAGGCGGGGGTGATACATGCTACGTCACCGATTTTGATGAAACTTGGCCAGTTTGAAAGGTCCACCTAAAAACTCAAACTTTGAAACAACCCAGGGGGAGTTAGGCCCCCGTCCTTGTTTTAGGCCAAAAAACCTTGTTGACATCCCTCCTGCTGTCAGATTTAAACACAGCAATGTAACAATCTATGCCATCAAAGGTGCATCCAAGGTTAGTTTAAAACTGGAGTTACAAGGCGTAAGGTGTGACGGGTGTCAGTCCAGGACTGCACATGTCCACTATGTCACATGCTTTTTTGCGAATACCCAAAAAATAGCAATATTCAGACCTGAATATCTCCGATGAGCAACTCCTTTTTTCAAAACTCTTTCTGCACATGAAAGGGCAATCTGTGGACTTCATAAATCAAAAGAAAAATGCCCGGCCTTTTTGTTATTTTTTTCGTGGTAACCGCCTAATTAGTGTGATCCAGCCAGTGATTTCAAATACATATCTACTTCAATGATTGGTTGAAAAATAATGCTTAGGTCATTTATGGTGGACAAATGGAGATATATTATCATCAAGCATGTCTGCTGATCAAATCCAAGCTACATTTAATGTCCTGAGTGTAATATATTCCGTAAGGTAGCTCTAAATGACATCATGGGGTGACATACACCAGTATACCCGTAAGTCTAATTTTTACAAATGTGATATCTCCAACATATCTAAGGGCTAGAAACAGTCACATGGACTCAAATAATAACTTGTAAGATTTTGATAGTCAAAGGTCAAAGATCAAGGTCACCTTGTGACCTTATGTACATCCCATTGTGGTGAATAAACCTCTAAAAATCCCTGACATAATTTCAAATGTGATACATTCACACTGGCCCTTTCTGAAACCAATCCCTACCCACTCCCCTCAGTTAAGGTGTGCACTCAGGTGAGAATCACCCTTACAGATAAATCAAGTTCCCTATGTAAATGGGAAAATGTTGGAGTTCTTTTATCACTTTTGTGTGCTATAGGCTAGTTGGAACTGCTCACCTTAGTGAACTATGCTAAGCTATGCTAACAGTGAGTGCTTCAGACTGAGGTACTGCACACACACAGAGGAGAAGGGTATGTATCATCTTATCTAACTCTGGCAGAGACAGTAAGATAATTTCCCAAAGTGTTGGCGTGTTCTTTTAACACTTGGTTAGGAGTGCAAGTGGCTAGGGAGAGAGTGTAACTCACTTTAGAAAGGGCTTTTCACTCACAGATAACAAATTAATTTGAATTTGATGGTCAAAGGTCATAGTTCAAGGTCATTGTGACCTTACATTCTTGTGAGGAATGCCTATAGGAAGTTTTTTTTTCTTTCAAATTCGGCACACACGGTCACTTATACTCAAAGATGAACTGATTTGATTTGAGTGGTCAATGTTACGGTGACCTCTCAAAAAAACAGCATGGGTCTACTGTATTTTTACACCTTGAACACAATATCCTGGAAACACCTTGAGGGAGTTATTTCAAATTTAGCACAACTTAGGCCCTGTACATAGCCTAGAAATCTAGACGCACCCTAGCGGCGGCAAATTAATTTGCTCAGCCTGTACGTCTAGTATCGAACCATAGGAATTTCTATTGGCTTAACACCGTGGATGTTCTCCAATCACAGCTGTATTTCGTTAGAGAGTCTTAAAAGGCGGGCTTAACAGGATAACGACATCCTGCGACGGTGAACAACAAGGAAGGTGGCTATGGCTTAACGAAGAAGCGGTTGTTTGAATCGGCGTTGGCGTCAACTTTGGAGGAGTTGGACTTGTGCTTTTCTTTGAAAGTAGAGCAACACAATGCACTTAAGTCATTCCTTTCGAAGAAGGATGTATTTGCCGTTTTGCCGACGGATACGGATATGGTCGTAGCGCTGGCCTATTGCATGCCTAGGCAGTTTGACAGACAATTCTCTGCCCACCCCTTGGATTAAGCAGGTGAATGATTCGATTCCAGACATTTCAATGATATAGGATGGCCCGCCAGGCTACCCTGTACACACATACCCAGATATTTTATGTTTGGGTCTTTCGTCCACACGTAAACAGTGTTTTAGCCCACACAGATATTTTTTAAAAACCTTCTAAAGAGAATGCTGGTTTACTTGGATCTGTGGACATCCAAAATGGAGATTTTTACAAACAAGTATATAAGTATATACTGTATACTCTTTTGATCCTGTGAGGGAAATTTGGTCTCTGCATTGATCCCAATCCGCGAATTAGTGAAACATACACAGCACACAGTGAACACACAGTGAGGTGAAGCACACACTAATCCCGACACAGTGAGCTGCCTGCCACAGCGGCGCTCGGGGAGCAGTGAGGGGTTAGGTGCCTTGCTCAAGGGCACTTCAGCTGTGCCTACTGGTCGCAGTTCGAACCGGCAACCCTTCGGTTACAAGGTTGAAGCGCTAACCAGCTGCCCCCGTGGACAAGGACATGATGGTTACTTTGGGTATTGAGTGTTCGTATATATAGCAAGTCAGTCAGTGCTCTCCTGGCCTTTACTTGTTTTGTAGCCTACTGTACCTCAATGTCCATCCATCGTAAAAACATGTCTGTAGACCCTGCTTATTGGTACAAGTTGTTTTAAAGCAGAGACTCTGACATGGTATAACCACCTAGCTTCATGTTAGGGTCCCACAAGGAAACGTGTCTGAAACATTGAAAACATAATAATGTACATTACTTGTGAATCTGTTTCCATTGCATGCCATATGACCAGTGGTTAAAGTGGGATTTGGCAGGTGGGGGAACCCTAAAATCCAGTGTCGGCGCAACGGGGAAAAATGACTCACCGTTGGACAACATACTGAGTATCGTGGTGTAGCAATACTTTTTGGACAAGAATTGATAGCTTCTTGGTCACCTCTGTACACGCGAAAATTAACTCCCCATTTATTTTAACAATGTAATCGCGCTGTATCGTTGGTATGAAACAATATATTTATTATTGAATTATCCGAGGTGGCGGAACTGTTTCCTCCCACTTTAACTCCTGTCTGCTGCGTTGGGCTAATGGAACAGTGCTAATGGAGTAATACCAAGCTAGATTAACATCTTTCCATGTTAAAACCATTTATCACATGAAAAATAACAAGGTTATTATCATGTCATGATTACAATAATAACAATACTCTGTTTTTCCAGGATATCATGTTCAAGTTGTAAAAATATTTTTTAGTGAATAGTGAAATAGTTTTTTTTGTGAGGTCACAGTAATATTGACCTTTCACCACCCAAATATAATCAGCCACAAAACTTCTGTTAGACTTTTTTTGAGGACGGTCACTGAAAGGAGCTGTAACAAATATCGGAGGCTGCTGAAAAGGCAAGCCAATGGCTATGGCACTCAGATGCTTTTTGGGGTCATGTTGTAACCTGAATTGACTGAGACGCTGCTGCTGTGTTTCTGGAGTGGTAGTTGTTGGGCTTGCGTGTCGGCTGTGTATGTTGTTGATCAGGTCATAAGTGTCCACAGTAATGAAGAGGAATGACTGGAGAATTATTATGATATAATTATTTTTGGCCCTCCAAGTGATGTTTCTATCTTGAAAAATGCACTAGGACCTCTCTCTGCAAACTGCCACAGTGAAGTAAAGAATCTTGGGGTTTTCTTTGACTCCTCTTTAAATTTTAATAAGCAAATAAATAGTGTGGTCAAAGGCAGCTTTTTCCAGTTAAGAACCATTGCAAAACTGAAGCCCTTTTTGTCCTTCTCCGATCTTGAAACTCTTATACATGCTTTCATAACTTCTAGACTAGATTATTGTAATTCATTATATGCAGGCCTGACCCACTCCACTCTCAACAGACTTCAGCTAGTTCAAAATGCAGCAGCTAGATTATTAAGTGGCTCTAAGAAACGTGAGCATATAACTCCTGTGTTGGCTAAGCTGCACTGGTTACCTGTGGAGCACAGAGTTAAGTTTAAAATTGTACTTTTTGTCTTCAAAGCCCTCAGTGGTTTGGCACCTAGTTACATAGGTGACCTACTAATTCCTTACAGCACTCCAAGATCACTTAGGTCTTCATCTCAGAATCTTCTCTATATCCCCAAAACTAGTGTTAATTTCGTCAGACGAGACAAGAGGAAATATGTTCGTCAACAACCTTTTTTTTCATGACTAAGACGAGACGATGACGAGACGGCAGTAATGTCCTGAAACACTGACTAAGACTATCTTAAGATGCATTATTGTTGTGAAAAAAGGCGAGACTAAAATGTTTTGCATGAAATAAAAACTAAGATAAAATCTCTCTTCATTTTAGGTCTACAAAATGAGAAGACAGAATATCTAGCTGTTAAGTTTTCAAAATATTCGAATGAGTTCATGCGCTAACAGCTTTCCTGTAGACTAGTCTACGTGCTGTTGCTGTAACCCTGTGGCTGCAACACGAAACTACATGGAACAAGAACACTGGAGATTTCTGCTAGAGTTAGCAAGATAACTACCTAAGCTTTATGCCACAATGCTACATACCCAGAAGTTGAAGCTTCTCTCATACAAATTAACATCCCCAGAATGTCCATATGAAAATGTTCATCATGTAATGTCAACTATTTAACTAGTTAGACTGATGATGCAAAGTTTGCTAGCAAGTAAGCTAATATGGAAAGTTAAGCTAGCAAGTTAGCTATGGCTAAGATGGAGAGTCTGTTTGGGGAATGTGTTGTGTTTGAAGCCTATAATGCATCTAGCGGTGGAGTAAAACATTAATACTTTGGTCTCACGACAGTGTTTCTCAAACTTTTTTCAGTTTCAGGACCATTAACTAACCCTAGCTAAAAAAAAAAAAAGATTATACCTACTTCAACAGTAGCCTATAATTAGTCTACACTATAGGCCTACTCACTGAACCACCTTGCTTATTGTCTTTGCACTTTGCTTATTGTGTGTGTGGATTCATACTGTATGATTTAAACTGGCATATCTTACATAGACAGTGTTGTAGAACTGTTTTACTGTTTTAAGTTGGTTCAATATTGCAAGCAACTCATCTATATTATATTTTGCCCGTCATAGCTTGGGACCACCAGTGATTCCCGGACCACACTTTGAGAAACACTGGTCTACGAATATGACAGTGGTCCAGTCAAATCTTTACTGTCTATGGTCAAATCCCAGCCGAGCTATAACTGAAGCTCGACTTACCTGTGCATGTAAACATACTGACTGACAAAAATCAGAATGAGTAATTATAACAGGCGAGTAGCCCTGTGGACACACAATATTGTTGGACAATTGAGATGTGTGAAACACTATTTGACTCAAATGGTAATCAGAAATAATTTGTTATAAAAAGACTAAAATGTGTTGACTAAAACTGACTAAGACTAAGATACCTTTAGTTTTCTTTTGACTAAAAACTAGACTAAAATGGCCTAGACTTTTAGTTAGACTAAAACTTGACTAACAAAAATGATATTTGAATGACTAAATATGACAAAGACTAAAAAGGAGATTTCGTCACAAGATTAAGACTAGGACTAAATTAAAAATAGGTGACAAAATTAACACTACCCAAAACACGCCTTAAGACTAAGGGTGATAGAGCCTTCTCTGTTGTTGCCCCCCAACTCTGGAATAGCCTACCTGTACATATTAAGTCCTCTCCAACCATTGACTGCTTTAAGTCTAACTTAAAGACTTTCATTTTCTCCCAAGCTTTTAATCTACCTTAATACCCCCCCCCCCCCACACACACACACACACTCTTTATTCTTTATTTTATTTTTGACCAATTTGTGTATTATTTCAATTATTTATTTATTTTCCACCATGTTATATTGTTGTTGTACCATTGTCATTGTTTTATGTTTGTTTGTAAGCACTTTGGTTCAACTCAGTTGTTTTTAAATGAGCTATAGAAATAAAGTTGACTTGACTTGACTTGACTTGAGAATTTATGATATGGCTTGGTATGTTGCTGATCGGATCATAAATGGCCATAGCAACAAACAGGAATGACTGAAGAATTTGTGACATTAGTTGGTAGTTGGTATCTAAATATTTGTTGGTATTTGTTGGTGTCTGCATCAAAGGCTTGCGGTTTGACTGGGTATGTTAATGATCAGATAATAAACCACCACAGCAATGAAGAGGATTGACTGAAGAATGTGTAGGTATTTGTGGGTGCCCACATCAAGGGCTTACAGTTGGTCTGTTTATGTTGCTGATTGGATCAGAAACTGTGGGAGCAAAGAAGAGGAATGACCAAAGACTTTGGTGGTACTTCTTGGTGCCCTCATCAAGGGTTGGTGTTTTGTTTGTTGTATAGTTGCTGATGGGATTATAAATGGCCACAGCAAAAAAGATGATTAACTGAAGAATATGTTGGTATTTGTGGGTGCCCGTATCAAGGGATTGCAGTTTGCTCGGCCATAGCAAAAAAGACAAATTACCAAAAAATGTGTCGGTATTGGTTGGTAGACAACCTATCATGAGTGTGGAGGGAGCTGGGTCTGAGATGCCAGATACCACTGATGATCCTTCTGGAGGTCACCGATGAATGATGAAGACAAAAGTGCAAGTGAATATTTGTACCAAATTTGAAAAAAGAATGGAAGGTCCTTGACCTCAACCTTTGACCACCGATATAAATATTTGTTATCTGTGGGTCAAAGTGTTTAAATCTGACAGCTGGAGGGATGTCAACATTTTATGCAATTTTGAGCCTTTTTTTGAGTTTTTTTGGCCTAAAACAAGGACGGGGGCCTAACTCCCGTGGGTTGTTTCAAATTTTGAACTATTTTGCCTTTTTGAGTTTTTAGGTGGACCCTTCAAACTGTCCAAGTTTTATCAAAATCGGTGACGTAGCATGTATCACCCCCACCTGGTTCTCTCATGGACATGGACTCTTAAATCATTGAGGGGGATATATGGAGAAATAAGTTTTTGTCTTTTACAATTAAGATTAAGATTAACCGATTGCTTGGTTGCTATTGTTGAGATTATAGTTAGCTATAGATAGTTCGCTACTGACTCTTATCATCTAAAGAATATAAATTCATCTTCTTATCTCTCTGACTGCAGCATGTAGTACATGTCATTATGAGTAACCTGTGACGTGGTTGTAGACAAAAATGTTAAATGACTACATGACGCTGTTTGTGAGAAGAGCCTACTCAACTGAATCTGATATGGTTTTAAAAGACTGAGAGTTCTAAACAAATATTCTAGAGTGCCCTGCTCTAAAGGCCTGTTCATACAAAGAACGATAACTATAACGATAACTATAAAAAATGATCGTTCTCGTTAATATGAATGACGTAACACATAAATTATAACGATAACAACATGAAGAATGATATCGTTCAAAGCGATTTCGATACTGATAAAGAGCTAACAGCCAATCAGAACCCATCACATTTTAGCCATCACATTCATTAACACAAGGAGAGACTTTGCTTATCGTTGGTCAGTGTGGATGCTTTTATGGTTATGGTTATAGTTATCGTTGTGAATGGCCCTTAAGATCTTTGCTTCTAAATGTGTTGTCACAGTATGTGGTGTCACACTTCACTTAAAAATAGAGATAATTTGCATAAGAAGGTCAGGGACTAAGTGCAGTAAGTTCATGGTAGAAAGATCAGGATCATGAAATAACTGAATGAAGAATATAATCAAACTCCAGAGAGGCCTAGCCCTCTCAGTGTCCAGAGAACTAAATAAGATATAGCCTCTATAGCTTATTATATAAAATGTAGCCTCATATTTCAGTGTACATCACAGCCCAAGCATTCCTTTGCCCTCCCTCTGTCATACACTGATTACTAAACACCCAAAGGCCTGGAGTTATTAAACATTTGCATGTCCAGTGGTAAATGCTTTTGTATACTGTGAGGCTATAGCATAAGGAATAAGGATATGGGCAATTTTTGATCAGAAATAAAAGCATAGGATATGGGATGAATTTTTATTGACTTATTTGAGGGTTATATGCTGTGTGGTGGGGAGGCTAGAGTAGTGGTTGGGGTGGACTGGGGCAGTTGGGTGCAGGGTTGTAGCCGCGCTGTTGAGCTATCTCATTCCACAGCCCAGTGTGAGGGGAGAGTAAATACAGTGATCGGTTGCTCCCGCTGACCCCAGCCTCACGCATGTGACTGTCCGCCCTGCTGCTGTGGCTGCAAAACAGACCACACGACCTATTTACACACACACACACACACACACACACACACACACACACATGTGCCCTCCCCCTATGTACCCCTCCTTAATGTGTCTCTCCCACTCACATACTCATATTGTGTGTATTTCCCTCTGTTTTTAAGACGTCCCTGACATATATGACCCTTGAATGATAAGGGACCTTTCATTAGCTTTAAGAGTCCTTGACCAACTGTTGGTTCTCATTTACAATTTGTGTGTCGTGCAACACAGCCACATAGCCACATGATCAATGCTGCTAACCGAGCTAGTCAGCCTGAGGATTGTTGCAATGCCTTGTGGGTTGTGTGTGTGTGTGTGTGTGTGTGTGTGTGTGTGTGTGTGTGTGTGTGTGTGTGTGTGTGTGTGTGTGTGTGTGTGAGAGAGAGAGAGAGAGAGAGAGAGAGTGAGAGTGGGAAGGGGTCAGAGGGAAAGAAAGAAAGATCTTTTTGAAGACAGAGGAACAACTTTGCTGCCACTGAGCATACGCAATACGAAGGCATTCAACAGACAGAACGAAGTTACAGTATAAACAAAGATTGTCGGGTTCATTTTTAACACTCACAAGATGTGTGAGCTATCTTACATAACCCTTCCCCTAAATTTCCACTGAACAAAGAGACTGACACAGAGTACAGGCTGTTCCTGTGCTAGAGGTCATAGGCTCTGAAACAACAGCATGGCAGGAGGGAGAATGGGCAACCCTTTCAAGATGACCCGACATACAGAAATGGAAAGCACTGTAAAAGTGTGAAATAATGAACTCAGAGTAGTCCAGTGTATTGGGACTGAAATTACAAATGAGATGAAGTCCAGGTGTCTGATTATCAGAATCATCAGGGTGGTCTACAAGAGAGAGTGTGTGTGTGTGAGAGAGAGAGAAAAAGAGTGAGAGAGTGTGTGTGTGTGAGAGAGAGAGAGAGAGAGAGAGAGAGAGAGAGAGAGAGAGAGAGAGAGAGACTCACATGGCCAGAGTGCATGGTCACATGTGCTGTGCATGTGCTGGTGGGTCAGATCAGCCTTTCCCTTTTAGCCTTGACCCTAGTCACTGATTCAGGTGCAGCTCTCACTGGATCTTCTCTACAGCACAATCAGCATGAGTGCAAACACTCACACTGAACCTGGATCTGTAAAAGGGGTGCCTTCACAACTAACCAGCTGCACAGAAAAGAAACAGCATGAGAGAGAGAGACTGAGTAGGAAGGTGAGAGAGGAGGGGAGAGACAGACTTAGAGAGAGAGAGAGAGAGAGAGATAGAGGGAGTTTTAGAGAGAGAGAGAAAGACAGAGAGAGAGAGAGAGAGAGAGATTGGGGGAAAGGGCAGAGACATGGTCTGAAAATCAATCACTGTCTCGTTCCCTGTGAAGTGCATGCTGACTGTCCCAGCTGTTGTGGAAAATAATCAACGACATGGTGGTAAACAGCAGCTGTCTTTCTGTCTGGGTCTCCTCTCCTCTCTCTTCCACTGAGCCTCCGTCACTTGTGCATTGGACACTGCTGCAAAATCACAGTCTAGGCTAGAGGTCAGGGATTCGGTGAAGGTTTGCTCCACAAAAGTCAGATAGCTCATATCTCACATATCTTACATCGTACATGTGAAGGTTTGTGTGTGTGTGTGTGTGTGTGTGTGTGTGTGTGTGTGTGTGTGTGTGTGTGCGACTCTGTATGTGTATGTATGTGTGTGTGTGGTGTGTGAGAGAGAGTGTGTGAATGAGAATAGCCCATCAGCACTCTTGTCTGTGATGTGCATTAGGGCCCAGCTTAACCTGAATATCCCTGCTGTCTCCGTGGTGACAGTTACCAGGCAATGGCACAGTCCGTGCAATGAAAGGGAGACGTGCTGTGTAAGTGTGCGCTGAAGGTCACCTGTCAGCGGTCACCTGCCCTTCTCTAGTCTCACATATCTCGCCCACACACACACACACACACACACACACACACACACACACACACACACACACACACACACACACACACAGGTCATTATTACATAATATAATCCCCCATCCAATACTCCATGGGTGCAGTCATAGCAGCAACAACAATACAGACACACACACACACACACACACACACACACACACACACACACTCACACACACACACACACACACACATACAATCGGCACAGATTATTTGGAGAGAAAAGAATGGATGTGTGAGTGCTTTTAAAGTAATTACTGTAAAATAAATCCTCCCTCAGAGGTTAGTGTGTTGTATTTGACTACAGCTGATGCTGCGCACACACACACACACACACGCACACACGCGTATGCTCACAATGTGGAAAGACTTCTTTAACCCCCCCTGCACCAGGACTGCACATGAGGACTATATACGTGTCATGAGTGTGTGGCGTGTGAATGGGAGGTGCAGGAGGAGGGGTGAGAGAAAAAAAAAGAGAAAGAGAGAATGAAACACAGAGAGAGAGAGAGAGAGACAGAGAGAGAGAGAGAATATGACAGAGCTGTAACACACATTCCTGAGGGCAGCACTCGGTCTGTATGGAGCTCATTGTTCCTAATCCAGTCACGAGAATCACATGCAATGGCAGAGCTCTCTCTCCATCTCTCTTTCTCTCTCTCTCTATCTCTCTCTCTATCTTTTCCTCTCTCTCACACACACACACACACGCTCTGCTGATGAGCACTAATATGCTGTATTGTCCAGTTTCCTCTTTTTCTTTTACTGTCCTACAACCCATCCCTCCTCATCTCTCTCCCTCCCTCTCTCTCTCTCTCTCCCTCCCTCTCATTCTCTCTCATTCTCTCTCTTCCACTCTTTCTCTCTCCTCCCCCAGTGCCAGATGTGACCTATTGCATGGCCCATCTGTCTCACACATCTCAATGCACCAGCGCTGCCATCACTGTCATCATCCAGAATCTCGCCCTCCTAATGCCAACACATTCCCCCAAAAGATGCCCATTACAGGACCCTGACTGATGATCATTCAGGTTGTAGCGTGGACTCTGGTTTCATTCTCTCCTTGAAGCCATAATGCCGTGTCATCCTCAGCCGACATCTGTGTCAAGGTGCCCTCTTATCGCTGTGTTCTCACACACAGACATGCCAGGTCTGCTTTTCCACCTTTCCTTTTTACCCTCTTTCTCTGTCTCTTCTTCTTTTTCTCTGAGATTTTGTCTTTCAGTGGCTTTCTCTCCCTCTCTCTCTCTCTTTGTCCCTGCAGCAGTGTTCTCTGCACTGTGCCATCACTGCTGTTGCCATGGAGAGTGGTGTTTCAGTGTTCCACATGCTTGCACGACCTTGTGTAACACACACACACACACCTACACACACACACACACACACACGCATACACACTCTCACAAATATACATACAGTCACACACACATGCAAATACATAGTAACATACTTCACACATGTGCTCACACATATTCTCAAACAGACAGACACACAATTTGTATGTGCTACATACGGCGCATTGTGCCAGAAACTGTGATGGTGATGATTTCATTGTGACTCACATGAGAGAAGTGTTTGCACACAAATACACACACACACACACACACACTCTCTCAAACGTGCTCCTGTTGAGTATACCGTTCCATCATGTTGTCATGGTAATTACTGCTTTCTCGACCTCCTGCAGATTTGTAATGTATTGTTTATTCCCAGTGATGAGGGACAGTGCGAAGAATGCCAAATCACCACATGGGATTTGGTGTATGAATACTCACCATGCTTAAGCACAACCAGAGAGTACACACGAGAGTCACGAGAGAGACGGATGTGCCTGCAAATTACTCACACACACACACACATACACACACACACTCTCACAAAAATCACTTTGAGTTTGAATATGCATGTAAGGCTAAATTCAGCTCTTTGCCAGACATATTACACCAGCAGGCGACAACCTCAGCTCGGGACAAAATGGCCCTGTTGTTGGAGATGACGGTGCAATTTCTCTGCTCTGCTGGCTCCCCGGAGGCAGACATGAGAAACTGAGTCTCTGAGAGCCTCACCTCTGCCCTCACACGCACCAGCAGGCTCAGCTGCAGTAGTGGCCAGATCTTATCGCTACGGTAAAACTACACTACCCACCGTGAAGCGTGAATTCACCAGGGAGCTTTTGGGAGAGTTGCCGCACAGCGTCCTGTCGGAAACAGCAAAGTTGAGTTTAAGAAAGGGGCAGCGGGTGCAGGCCGGCCCTTTCTCATTTAATGTCTGCTTGCAGAATGCTTTCCTGACAGGACCAGCAGTATAACCAGCCAAATCTAAGAGATTATCATCCAACTGTTAACTAGGCCACTATCCTGTAGGCATCATGGGTAATTCTTAAGAGGCAAGCTGACCAGAGCTGTGTGTTACAGGCATAGCTCTCTCCCAGATACTCACCACTATGGCTATAGTGTTAGATTTGAACACTTTTAGAAGCAATATCAAACAAACTGGAATGACTAACACCTTGTGTTACACACTTGTGTGAAAATACATGCACACGGCATACGTTAACACTTACACTTTGTCGTGTTAGAAAAGAAGGTGGGGGTGTCATCACGCAGAGTTGCCTGTGGGGATGATCTGTTCTGGGTTGGGGTGTGTTAATGTGCCCCCGGGCTATGTGGGAACAGTGGGATAGTGGGTGTCGGTGACTCTCCGATGGCACTTGCTTGATGTCGTGATTCAGCGAAGCCGTTTTGAAGGACATTGCTGAGAGGGAGTGGGTGTGTAGCCATGAGCATTCTCTCTCTCTCTCTCTCTCTACATTGCTCTTCTACTCTTCCACACCAAAGTGCTTCCTCTTAATCTATGACATTTAAATAGCTTCACGAGGGTACCAGGTGAAGTGTATAAGTGTGTGTTTGGACAAATAATATGTATGTGGGCTCTCGTGTGTTCATCTGTCTAGTAACATCTGTCTGTACTCCTGAATAATATACTTGAGCTTCTACACTTTCCATTCGACTGAATCTGTCAGTCTGAGGCAGTGAATATGAGCTAAATGACAGCTCTGTCAGTTTGACTTAATCTACATATTGAGATAAAACAATATCTACTTGTGTGTGAGAAATTGTGTTATGGTTTGTCTCTTGCCAGGTCAAACCTATTGACAGGGATCACACATTATTTTTGACTGGCTAAGCTAAATTTCCCAGATCTAGAACCATGAATGAGAAAGAGAGGGAGAGAGTGTGTCCTGATAGTGCTCACTGTAATTACCCTTTGTGCGACAGGATGAACAGAAACGTAAAGACTTCCATATGTGGGGATTATCATCAGATCATGCTGGGAGCCCTTTCATGTTGCTACGGGCTATGGCCACCCCAGCTCTAATAACTGAATGCTTTCAGAATGCTTTGGTATTAAAAAGTGATCTGGCATATTTAAAGTAGTTCAGTATTTAACACTGGCATTTGCTTTAAAATGACAATATGATGGCTTTCTTTTGTATTTTTATGTGAAAGTGTTTCATGGTCTTCATGTATGTGACTTCGCTTTTGAGTCAGGCACTTTCCAGATTCAATCTATTGAATCCAAATGAAGAAAGCCAGCAGAGCACCATCAATAGGAAAGGTTCTTTGGAGGGCAGAATTAGTGATGATCAAAGAATATGCTAAATGGTTTCTCATGGATTTTCTCTCAGATATTGATCATGACAGAGGCCAGAACAGGTTGAATACATGGGTATCCGAGCACACATACACGCATGTCCAGTATTTGATGGCTCCCCTGTTCTGTTTTCTCTCTCCCCTTGGGCTTGGGGGGTTCTGACCCAAAAGATTTAAGCAGCAGGTGCCGGTGCAGGTGCCTCACCTTAGTCAAGCCAACCAACCATTAATCGGACTGGATGTGGACTCTGTGATCCAAAAAGTCAATAAACATAACAGGCCTCAGGGGCAGCCATGAAAAATCAATGAATTCGCCAAAAGATCCACTGAGCTCCCGTTAAATGAAAAGGTCACCCCTGGAGCTAAAAAACGCACACCATTATTATTAGCGAAATAAATAACAAAACGTGCGTCTCCACACAACAATTTTTTGGTAGTTAAATAAAACCAAGGGCTCTTTTTGTAAATATTGAGTTTGTTTCGGCAGTGTCAGTGGGGGCTGCAAAACAAATGCTGCTGAATTTTGAAGTGCCCGCGTCGACCACAGTTGACTCACAAAGGCCGCAGCGCGTATGAAGATGTTATTTTTTTTTACTCTCCACATGATGCAGCATGACAGCAGACAGAGACGTCATGCGCGAACAAAGCCACTCCAGTGCTGGCAGGAATAAAAGGGTTACTCTGTGCCTCAGGGAAATCCTGTGCCGCGCGCTGCTCCCAGATTCGGTTGGGGAGGCCAAGTTTGAGACATCACACTGGCCCACTGAGAAACATCTGGAGTTTCTTATCTAATTAAGGCTTGTTGTCAGTGAGTGCGCTTTGAAAACGACTCAGGCTGTGTATTTGAATGTCAAAACAGCACAGCTTCCCCCTGCACAATGGAAATGTTTTATCCTTTTTACAACAACTGACAATCTAATAAACACTCACTCTGTTTTTTTTATGCAGACATGAATATGTGGATACAAACAGTGACAGAAATGAGTTGAAAAATGCCAGTGACACAGTGGCTCAATCTGTCTATATTATGGCTAACTGCTAGTCCCATACAAAAATACCCAGACAGCCTCTGTGTGTGTGTAAAACTCTGATGCTATGTCCTCCAGATGAAGAGAGATGGCTCCACACCTAGATTGTTGTGAGGGGCTTTACATTATTGATGAGGCCACATTCAGCGCATGTCTGCTGGGCTCCGGGAGGGTGCAGGTCCCCCTGATTCAGCAGTCTGCTCTCCAGCACCAGCCGCTTTCAGCCCAGTCAGCTCTACAAAGGAGAGACAGAGGGAGGGAGAGGGCTGAAACATAGACAGAGAGGGGTAATCATGGTCGCTTATATCTTTTGCGGTTTAGGGTCCACCTTAGCAAAGGATCATTGATATCCAGAACTGCAACAAGCTTCATTAACATCCCTGCCTGCCCACTACCCACCATTCACACACACACACACACACACACACACACACACACACACACACACACACACACACACACACACACACACACACATTCACACCCTTTTCCACCCACCCCACCACACACACACACAACCAGATGCTCCTCTATAATTTATTCCTTACAGTACCCAAAGGACTAATGAAAGCACGGACGCCTCTTCAACGTCCCGATCTGCATTCCTCTCTATAAACTGTGCGATGGGCCCTCGGCCTGGGTGACTTTGGCTTAATTAGTATTTCATCCCCAGGGAAGAACCAGAGCAAACACAGGGAGAACAAGGTGTAAAACCCCACGGCCTGCTGAGGAAGGAATCACAGCAGTCAGGCCTGAATTACACACCCCTTTAAAAAAATATAACACTAGATAACACAAGATGAGTGGTAAATAATGGCCGTCGGCCATAATATACCAAATCAAAAACAAGAAGAAAAGAAAAGAAAATGGAGCAATCTGTTCCGGTGCTGGTGAAGGAGGATTTTGGTCATTTAGATTTCATGGTCGGCATTTTTCAATGCGCCTTTTTGGTGTGTGTGTGTGTGTGTGTGTGACTGCTGAGATCCGCCATCTTTGCTGTTCTGCCAGTGCATTTATGCTGACAGTATCAGTGTGGTGGTTGCTAACAGAGACAGGCCTCGTTGCATGCATCAACCTTGGGTGCTTTGTCTCACTGAGTGTAAAGCTTAAATATTTCATGGCACACAACAGGACTGTGTTACTCAACACAATGTGGCTTTGTTACATACTATTTCTTCACTCTCTAGGAGAAATGGCACCATAATTATGCCTTAGGAGGGGCTGATTAATTTTTTAATGGATTCAATGTTTTATTCATAGTCTTTCCAACTCTATGCTGTGAGGAAAGAATGGGAACTGCAAGGGCAAATGCCCCACAAATACATGCATTCTCTAAAAAATCCAGCATATTCACAAAGTGTGTGTGTGTCCATGTACATCTGTGTGTAGCCAATGTGTGCGTGTGCATGTGTGTGTCAATGTGCACACATATTTTAGGTCTCTGAGAGATAGAAAGAATAAGAAAAGAAGAAGAGAAAGGATATATCATGTTTCCCGTTGACTTTCTTTTCTTGGCCAACACCGCGCTCTCCCGATTCTTCTCTTGTTTCTTTGTGGGTGCGTAATCCAGGGAACTCATAAAAAATAACAAATGGTCGCACTCCAAAACTCTTTTCTTGCTTTTAATCCATTTTAGCACAGGGGTTAATTGACAAACGTTTCGGCCTGATGGCCTTCGTCAGTGTATTACCGTTGACTTTCTCCCATACCTCAAGGTCAATGATCACATTATTCCTATGGCCATGTTTGCTGACGTGGAAAGTAAATTGGACAACTGAGGTTGAAGAACAGTCAATGAAAACATTAATTGGCAACATGCAAGCAATTGATTGCAATGAATTGCTCTAACATGTCTTCTAGGCTGTGAATTAATGGGTAAATGTGGCGCTTTTAAGAAATAGCATACAGTATAATTTGGAAAGTGACTGTTCTAATAATGTAGTGTTACTTCAGTACAGAAATTGGGTGGCCTAATAATGTCATATATAATTCTAATAATACGATATTAATGTAATTGAGTTGTTTATTGTTGTGTACATCTCTAACACACACACACACACACATGCATGCATATACCTGTTTCATCACAAACTTCTGTAAAATAATTCTGATCATTCTGTAAAATGTGCAACAGTATACAGCCATGACCACTGGCTGACAGACAGATTTTCAGATACACTATCACATTAGCCACTGATGATGATTGTTTTAGAGGATGTGATAGCAACAGCATTGAACCTCTATTAGAGTGTAAGATTAGCTGCTGCTGGTTGGATTAATGATATCAGTGTCTGTGTGCCCAGCTGTTCCCTAAAACAACCCCCAACCCCTGCCCCCACCCTTGCCCACCCATCCCCTTTCTGACTCCCCAATTTGCAGCCATCAGGCTAATGAGATTGATTCCTTGCACTCACTCTACATGGACAGAGAAGAGCAAGCAGGTGCCACTTATCAGCCAGATGACCCTTTTTTTTATTAGTTCATTTTGTTTTTTTCCAGCCTTAATTCTAATGCTCAAGAAGAGACACAGAAGCTAGGCTACATCAGTGACATCAAGGCATGAAATATAGCCTACAACCTTTGAATCAAGAAATGTCCTTATGGACCAGTAGAATCAGCTGGCCTTTCATGACACAAACTGTTAAACACCAAAAAAAAATGGTGGTGACAGTAGCCTAAGAATAAGATTATGCAATGAAAAAAAGAACAATTTCCATCTAATAAGCTACCTGCTATGCTTTTAGCTGTAACAGTGCTTAAAATGATCACACTCGATATGTCCTTTCGTGGTCTACCTGCTAGTGAATGTTGATGCATTTGATTATAGCCCCAGTAGGCTACACGAAATATTCAGGCCAATTCTCTTATCCTGAGCATCAGACCTCATCAGGCGGATATATCTGCAAAAAGGGGGTGGTGTTAGGATGACCTTAGAGGGCGTTTGCATCTAAATGAGCAAAAAATGAGGTAGGCTGCCCATGTACAGACCAATCAAACGCCACAACACCAACTGGCATGGGACGGGTTAACTTTTTCAACCATTCGAGGGAGGGTTTACGTAAAGGAGGCAGGACTGTAACCGGAAGTATCTCGAGACTGCTCTCCCTGTCATTTCGATACGGTAGATTTCTGTGAAGAGAAGGACGGCAGAGGCGAAGGAACACAGCTCTGTCAGCTGGTAAAAAGAAAAGAAGCTGCAGTGTTATACTAAAACGATGAAACCATCGGATAAGCCTACTCCAAGGAACTAGTTTCTTGTCTAGTTTTATTTTTTTATTGAATTAAATGACGTAGCTAATGTTCTTCTGATCAAATTTATGATTAGCGACTGCCAGTGAAAGAGGGCTGTGTCATTGAGAAGGCAGGACACGTCAGGAGAGAGAAAACGCTGGGAAGCTAACGTTACAAATTCTATTAACATTACAGCTAACTCATCTTACACAGCTAGGTCGCTAGCTACTAAAACCATAAAAGCATATCATCCATATCGGCCTCGTCGTATATAAGTGTGGTCAAGCTGGAACAGATATCGTCAACCAACGCTTGGATCAAGGGTAACGTTAGCCCTTAAAAGGTGAAAAGTGATTTTATTTTTTCCTGGTCACTGTATCCTCTTTTAATATGTAACGTTAACATAAGCCATCTCTTTGACTGCATTTTATGAATTGTTGTGGAAATATATGAAAAAACCTATATGTAGTTCGCTCGAATAATGAAAAGACTGACTAAACGTCGTCGTCTTTCTGCATTTAAAGGGTGACTAGCTGACGTTACATGGTAATGTTAACGTTAGCTAGCTAATGTTAGCTTGCTAACTAGCCAGCTAGCAAGCCTTTGCCGAAAAAAAGGAAGGCATTTTTTGAAGGGAGGATGTCGCATTATTCTGCTTTGGGTTTGATCGCTAAAACCATAGAGTGTGGGAGGGACGTGCATGGTTGTATTGCTTTATAAAAGGTTACCAAAATCAGGGTCTGCTGGGTAGGTAGGTAGCCGGTCAGTCGCCACTGTCGGATATGGTTGCCGGGGGTTGCCTATATTAGCTTTGCCAGCTAGAACTAGCCAGGCGTATTCTGTGGGAACGTCACGAGGCTATAATTAGAGAGCTAACGAACGAGTCAGAATGTAATCGAGTCAGCTACCAGTTGTGAAGACGAACCAACTGTCTTTGTTTCTGACTACACGTAACTAATTATGTTCACGCTTAAAGGGTCTGCAAACCTATTCCATTATGACAGAAGTCGCCACATCATTGCTATAGCCACAGCTATTTAGATAAGTTACAGATAATGTGGTTTGATTGAGACGCTGAAATGAACATCAAATGACATTGTTTTTTTCTCCAGTCTAGGACCTAAAGGCGACGGGATCGAATATTGCGTGGGGGATAAGAGAACTGCACCAGATAAATGGGGGATTACGGGTTTGGAGTCCTAGTGCAAAACAACACTGGTAACAAGTCTGCTTTCCCAGTAAGAATACACCCACATCTCCAGCCTCCTCATCACCACCAAAACACCTCTCCAAGCCCTGCCACCTTCACGAGCAGTAACACTGCAGGGAATGGCAACAGTAGTGGGTCCCCCTGGCTGTTCCCCGCCACCAATGCCCACAGCAGCATGCAAGATGAAATTCTTGGATCTGAGAAGACCAAAGTGCAGCAACAGGAAATTCAAGAAACACAAGAGAAACAGCAACAGCAGCAGTCGCAGTTGTCCCCAGCCCCTCAAGAAAGCGGGATCATATCAGAAATGGACAAGGCTCGATCTGAGGAGGGCAAGGGTGAAGGTAGCCCCTCGGACGTTAGCAATGGCAAGGAGAAGCTGCGTCTCGAATCTCCTGTGCTGACGGCCTTTGACTACCAAGAGGCCCCAGGACTGGGCACGGCTGCCCAGTCCAGTTCTTCCTCCTCCTCCCTGACCAGCTTCAACAACTGGTCTGCTGCTATTCCCCAGACCCCAGCTTCCACCATCATCAACGAGGACATCAGCTTCTTCAACCCGGCTGCCTCAGCCAACAGTGGGCCGCTGCTGTTCCAGAACTTCTCACACCACGTGAGCCCGGGCTTCGGGGGCAACTTCTCGCCCCAGATCGGCCCCATCTCGCAGCACCACCCCCCGCACCCCCACTTCCAGCACCCGCATAGCCAGGCGCACCCCCAGCAGCACCGCCGCTCCCCGGCCAGTCCGCACCCGCCGCCGCCCTTCCCCCACCGGAGCGCGGCGGCCGCCTTCAGCCAGCTGCCGCATCTGTCTAACAACCTGAGCAAGCCCCCGTCTCCATGGGGCAGCTACCAGAGCCCCTCACCCTCGCCCTCCTCCACGTCCTGGAGTCCCGGCGGGGGTTACGGGGGCTGGGGGGGCTCCCAGAGCCGGGACTACCGCAGGGGCCTGAACGGCGGTATGCCTCCCCTCAACTCCATCTCACCTCTGAAGAAGACGTTTCCCAACAACCACGTCGTGCCCTCGCAGAAGTACTCCCGCGCCAGCCCTGGCTTCAATCCAAAGTCCTGGATCGACGAGAGCGTAAGCCGGAGTGAGAACATCTTCCCCTTTCAGGTGAGAGGCCTTAAGCCTGCCCTCCCATCCTTCTCTTCACTCTTACACCCTCCTTGTCTTTGCCCAAGTAGGAGTATGTACTACAGGGAACAGCATGTTATTTCGGTTGACACACGTCGACTGCAATGTTGATTTTGCTAAATCTAATTTGCTTGTCAGTGCCTGTCTGGCTGTGGTGTGATGATGATGAAATCATGTGTACTGCAAGCAGGGAGCACAAGAGGAGGGTGGGGGTGGTAACGCTGGGAACACCATTGGCCCCACTAACGGAGCTTTCGCACTCATAAAAATGTAAGAAAGAATCAAGTGCCCCATCTTACGGCAGGCCCCAGATGCTTTTACAGTGTGTTCCACGGGGAAGAGAGAGAGGTAGAGAGAGATGGGCAGTGAGAGGGAGAGAGATGGATAAGCATTTCTGGGAAGGAAAAAATTGGGGGAATACATTCGCTGGAGCCATATAGCTGGCCTAATTTTTTTATTTTTTTTGTTTCATTCATAATTTCGCAAGTGGGTGGTTAAGGATGATGCGGTATTGCGTCTGTCACATCTTCCTATTCATTAAGCTGGCGGTATTGTCTGGAGAGGCAAAATGCCCGTGTGCTTATTTTATTGATCACGCATGGCGAGCGTGACAGCAGTGCGGGGGAGGGGGTTGGGCTGTTCATGGAACCCCGGTTGAGGAAAAAACGTGAGCGAGCGCTGCCAGAGGATCTGATGTTCACACAGCTTCCTGCCGGGCACCTACATCATTAGCTTGTTCTGTATGGTATAGCGAGCTTCTGCCTTGTGTGATCTAGCCTGGCGCATCACGTGCATCCAACTGAGGCTGCCGTTTGTTTTGCATAGGGCTGGCTTTTTAGCACTTGCCCGCATTGCTGTTTCTTATTCTGGCTTCTGTCGCTGCTGCTGCTGCTGCTTTTTATGTAAGATTGAGTGAACACAGTTGAAGTGTTGTGTATGGGGTGTACAAGGTAGATCACGTCATGGGATAAGTGGAAATTTGTTATTCACAGCAGTGTCAAGTCTGTTGGCTGAATTAGTGTTTTGACTGTGTGTGTTATGATCTGCTACAAGGTCTTGGTAGAACAAACATTTTTCAAAAAGAAAAGCCAGTCCTGCTGTTTCCAATTTAATCAGGCTGTTTGTGTGATGATCTTGGGTAGCCTGAAGTAACCATCTAAAGCTGCTTCTCATTTGGAAAGCTGTCACTGGGTTTTTCTGAACAGCAATGTTTTTATTTATTTAATGTGGGGGACAGTGAGTGATTTTTTCTGAAGACCTAGCTTGGCTTTACGTATGATAAGGAGACCAGCTGTAACTAGAGGTCAGTTGTTCCATTCTGTCAAAGCAAACATGGCCTAATGGTTAACAACAGGTGAGGCTCAATATGGCTGTAGTTTGACCTTTCTGTTTTAGGCATTGGTCCTATTTTTCTTTTAGTAATAATGATGGTGATTCCAGGCAGTTTCCAGGACGTATGTTCCTGGTAAGTGGGCACATAGGAAGGCATCTGACTTTAATTCATCTTGTTGTGAACACACAATTGGCATTTGGTGTGAGTAGCTGAATGTCAGTGAAGATTAGGCCCACAGTAGTGTACAGGCCAGCTGGTTGCAGTAGCTTGTGTGTCTTGTTGGATATAATGTGAGCAAAGAATGGTGGTGCTACTGGAGCTTTCCCGAGACCAGAGTGGAGTCACGACCAAGAATATCTGAACTTATGTGTGAAAAAAACTGCTGTCTCTGATTAAGTCTGTTGGCAAGATGGCCTACTCGCTCACGTGCGCACTCGGGCATACACAAGTATGACGCACACAACCTACACATTCATTTTCTTTCATACACACACACACACACACTGAGCTGCCAGCACAGAGCCTCATTTAAGAGAGCCTATATAACAAACAGGGTAGAATTTAGAGCTGGTGGAATGGTCTTGTGATTGAGCGTCGAGGCTGAGTAAGCCCTTGATTAGGACCGAAGCAGATATTAAAGGCTCTTCTCTCTCCAGGCTTGCTGCCTCTCCTCTCCTGTCTCTGTTTATGTATTTAGCATGAGAAAAGCAGCTATTGTGCTGCCTACATGTACCCAGGGTCACCATTACATGCCATGGTTAAGCGTCTCCACCAAAAGGGCTAGTAGGCCTACTCTAGCTTTTAAAGAGACCTGTAAATCCATACGCACAGCCACACACAGCCACACACACAAACACAGCCACACACATAGCCTAAACACACAGTATGTCTTGTTTTTGCCATGGTTGCATGCTGCACCTTGTTAAACAAAGTGTTGTATTGTGTTGAGCTGCATCATCTTTCTTGCTTTTTGCTCTGCACTGGACTAGAGAAATCTGCTGGAGTTTGTTCCTCTGGGTATATCCCATAGGTAGGCTTTATTCTGGCAAGCTTTGCGGGCAACCTAACGGCCGCCTAAACAATTTTGCTTTCTTGCCGTCTTTTTTTCCCTGAGGAAATATCTCCGAACAAGGCAAAACTGGTCATCTTTCCATGTAGTTCAAAAGCTCTGAAGCTGTCAAGTGAGATTTGATCAACACAAACATTACACCCACCACACAAACTGAATTGGGAGAGTACGGACAGGCGTCCCAGGTCTTTCACTCTAAAGCCTGGGCATCCTCTTAGCAGGGCGCAAGCGGCTAAAGCTCTCCCTGACTGAGTGTGTGTGAGTGTGCGCGTGTGGGAGCAAGGCCCAGCGGGGGCATCCGCCCAAGAGCCTGTTTCCCATCAGTTTTCCCTCGGCCACCTCTGGAGGTGCGTGCAGGGCACTAGAATACAAAAACGTCAGCCATTTATGGTCTGATGCAAGTCCCGTGCAAACGTGTTTTGGTGGACGCTTCGGCGTTTCCTCTCTTTGCTGGGGCTTGAAGGGTCAACTCATTGCCATCCTGTCTCCACCCTTGTTCTGTTTATTGCAGATTTCGAGAGTTGTTTGACAGAACATGTTCATGTTAGCAGGGCCTTCAGTGTGTGTGTGTGCACACGTGCACATGCATAGAGTGTGCCTCTGTGACTGCTTGCAGTGTTCTCTAGGCTGGGACTGTTTTTGTTTTTTTTGGTGGCAAATAGCTCTTGTATTCCCCCCTGGTTCCTTGCTGGGTATGACTGTAAAGACTAGATCAGCCAGTTCTCAGTGGTACTGTCCCGGTAACAAATTTGAAAAATAATAATGGCCGAAGCCACCAGAAGACTAGGTGAAGCTCAAAGGCATCATGTTTGCTTGTAATGGTCTTGGTGCTATAAGTATGATGGGCTCTCTTCCTCATACCTGGCAAGCAAATGCACAGTGAGCACAATGCTAACACAGCAGGTTTGCAATAGATCCTTGGCCCCAGCCAGAACCGAGACCTATCCATACCAATCATCCATTTGTCACCCTGAACTGCCTGTGCTTCTGTAGTTCTTCGCTTCCTTCACAGCCAACAAATCATGCGGCTCTGTTTAGCGCTCGCGTGGCATGTTTGAAAGAATAAGTATGCACTTGGAGAGAACGCATAATTTTGCATATATAAGCGTGTTAAAAGTGGCTAAATTGGCCAGTCTTTCAAGCTTGGGTTCACTAGGACTTTCCACCATGGACTTTATCGAAAGGGGTGTTAAACATGCGAGAGGAACACGCTTGGTAGGTCACGCATTTAGCTAAATGTGACGGCAGTTAGGGCTAAAAACTGCCTCCGGCTAGCCTGGCGAGCCAAACCCACATTAAAATGTAGGGTCTGGGCACTCACCGTTCGCAGTGCTCAGTCCTAGGGGCGGGATAATCAGTTGTCTTTCAAATTCCCTCTGGACGCAATAGGATATTTGTTTTCAGGTAGCAGGGAATTCAAGCCAAACCGTTGCAACTCTGCCATCAATCATTATGTTAAGCCCACCAAACGACTCTATACACGATTTCAAAGGCCTGATTAAGTTTCGATTTCTGGAGCTCACAAGCCAACGGGTTGCTAGACTAGCCCTGGCAGCAAAAATGTAATTTGCTGCCGCTAGGGGCGCGTCTAGATTTCTAGGCTAGCCTCCGGCTACTGTCTTACTAAACAGCATTGTTTTAGTGAGCCATTAAATACTTACCAAGTGGAAACGCCAAGTAATCACATTTTATGCTGCCATAAAGCCATAAAGGTAAATTCTCAAAGCAAGCAGAGCCACCCTCCAATTTATTTTACCCTCATCCTGTTGATTCAAGGATGTTTTTTTATCCTGATGGTTATTGAACTTGTTCAGTCAATTGTGATGAGTCCAGGCCAGTCTTGAGAGATGAGTTTGAAGTCCAGTCGGTTTCTTCCTTGGAAGCATCTGAGTCACAGCTCTTGGCAGGTGTCTTGATCATTCCCAGAGGAGCTTGACCTCCAAAAGCCCTGGCTAAGATAGAAAGCACCCACAAATAAACTATCAGCCTTGATGATTTGGCCTACTCAAGCCAACTAGCCTTGCCAGTCTGTCATGATGTCACTGCAACAGGAATCGTGACTGACTCAAGCCATTAGCTGTGGTTAGAAGCTCCGCAATTAGCCGTGCATAAATAGCCTGGAATCGGCGAGGGTCAAACTGACGCTGTCGGCCTTTACAAGCCTCGCTGTCTGCCCCACTGTCTCTCGGCAACCTCCCGCAGCTCGCTCTGACACACGGGAGGGCATGTAACAATATGACAATAGAGGTTAAAACGCAAACAATGAAAGGGCTAAGTAATGCGGGCCAGGCGCCGGGGCTGCTTAGATGATAATGAACAGCAGATAAGCAGCGGTGACCCGTGGGCTGTTTCATGGGGCTAAATGACTGTATTAGTGAAGGCGATCTGTGAATGTCGTGAAAGGACTCCCACCCCCACACCTCTTCAACCTCCTACTCGCCTGTGTGTTCATAGGCTTAGCAGCAGGGCAGGGAGTGATTTTGATGTGGAAAGGCTTTGAAATACCTTCACCGGCAATAATGTCAGAGACACACACACACACACACACACAAGTTGCAACATCAGATATTAAGCCCACCACCCCCACGCTCACCCTTTTTCATTAGTTTAGCGGTGACATTTCAGATTAATGTTGTTTGAAACACCCTTCACGTGCTGCTCTACATCACCCTCGTCACAGCCCTTCAGCACGGGTCTTTCTCAGAAAATGCACTGTCAAATAAATAAATAAAAGTCTTAAATAATCCACCAGTTTAAGGCAGCTGAGTTGGGCTGTGTTATTGCAAACTACAAGGTCATCTCAACCAAGAAAGGGGAGGGAAAAAACTTGCTTGGTGGACAGAGGTCTGGCTTCATCTGGAGTTGCCGGTTAAGCAGCTACTAATTATAGCCTCACCTTGCAAAGAACAGAAATGTAAAAATAGATGTCTGGACGATCCTGTATCGGGAGTCGCCCTTTTGAGAACTTCCTGTCCGTCCCCATGGGCTTGATATGTAGTTTCACCTGTGGAGTAAATTCACCTTTTATAAAATTATAAAAAGGTAAGAAATGATTTGCTTTTGCAGTTGCCTGCAAACCTGATGAAATGCTTTGGACCAATATCTCAGCTTGGCATTTACAACCTACAAATGTGTCTGTAGTGTCAGGCTATTTGTTGGTCCCTCTTAACAACTCAACTGGCTTTAACCATTTTAGTCAATTGTTTTTTTCCTCCCAAGTAATTCGGTTTCATGGCTACACAGTTAACATAATTAGATTTGCATTCATTCATTTCAGCAAAGGCTTTTATCTAAAGTGGCACAGCACTGATATATATATTTCCCTGTTCTTATTCTATGGCAGGCGGGGGGCAGCAGGGCAGCAGGGCAGCAGGGCAGCAGGGCAGCAGCAGCACAGGGTAGAGTGAGCTGTAGAATATGTGAGAGTGAGAGAGTGTGTTAGAGGAGGAGGAATAGGAATAAAGGGGTGATATGAGGAGAGTGAGAGCGAGCGAGGGGTAAAAATAGAATGTGTGAGCATATGCGAGTGATGGGAGTGGGGCAGATTGACCTCCACTTGTAGTGGAGATGATTTGGTCTGTGGTCTGTGCCGTTTTTAAGCACTCGTACGGCACACTGTACATTGCTGCCGCCTTAAGCCGTAGGGGGATGAAGAGATCCATGCACATGCCGGTCTGTGACGGTGGGGAAGGCCGATCAGATGGTTAATCGCCATGTCTGCCAATCCAGTCAGTCGCCTAGCAACGGGAGCTACGCCCATGGAGAGGCCGCGGAGGCTGGCACGCGTTGGGTGAAGCTCGGCATGTGTTGCATTGTCATGTGTTGCTATTGTTGGCTGGGGAATACAACAGTGATGTGCTCATTCAAAGAATTTGGTGTAAACATTTGATCTCAGCCATATGTGGGAAAGGAATGATTATGACAGTTATATTTTTCCGGACAAAGACATTAATACAACATGTTTGTTATGGTTAAAGCTTTGTTTGTGATCCATACTGTAATTTTCTGTTAGTGTGCCATAGGGCCTGGGCAGTTCATTGAAAATGTTCAGGCCTTATCTAGCCTTCTAAGTTAACCAGATGTCATTCATGTCAGGCTGTTGATTATGTCAAGTTGTATACATAGGCCTTATAATAACAAGTATTATGTCAGATGTCATGAACAGATTGTTTTGTCCTAGAAGTATTACAGAAAGTGATCATTTAAAATTTGACAAAACAAGATACATTATTGTGGATTTATCATCACCAAGATATATCTGTGAATTAATTGTGATATTTATTTAAGGTCTTATCACATTGCCCTATTGTGGATAATAGTAGGAACTCCAGAGACCGTTAAAGGTTTTAACTCTAGTAAGCTGCCAGCTCTCTGCTGCGCCGTTAGTATAGCGTCACGCACCAGCTCCTGTTGTGGAGTGAGGAGCCTGGTGCAGCGTGTACTAATGGTGTGCAGCTTTAATCTTGCAGTGGGAATTGTGTTGCATTAGCCTGGCGAGATCTGTACCGTTTCATAGCAACTGCTCCAAGCCGACAGAATCACCCCGGTTCCGTCTCCCACTGGTTCCTAATGCTGTACGCTGTGATTGCGAAGGAGGACATGGTGATGGTGAAATGCAGTGTGAATGTAGCCCACTGAAATATTCAAACCATTAGGTGAGCATTTCACAAAAAGATTTGGGCAATGGTTTTTAGGCATACGTGGGCCGTCATTCTACAAGTAGGCTATATAGACCTAGGCTATCTTATGACTAGTCTATGGGTTGTACGTTGAGATCTCCTCTCCACACCTGAGCTCTCCTATTTCGCTGGTGTTTTAGTGTTGAAGGGGTAGGGTGTGAATGGAAGGCTTAAAGTGACCATGAATGATCTGTAGGGATCGTGGCCCCTACAGTCACGCTGAGTTGGATGTTCTCTGACATTGTGTGCTGGCTGTGATGGTGTGTCGCTTCTGCCCAGGCAGGTTAAACTGGCAACGAAAAGCGTCAAGGGAAAATGTCAAGTGACTTTCTATTCGTGTGGCGTCAACAACACATTGTGTTGCGTCCACATGACGTCAGGCTTTTCTTGTTTAATGGCAGCCCTCGTGTGTGTGTGTGTGTGTGTGTGTGTGTGAAAAAAGTCCAGTGTTGTGTGATAAATGTGTTATCAGACTGCCACGTTGAACTGGAGCTTAAAGCCAGAGTTGAGGGCTTTCAGCTTTTAGTTACTAGCGTCAGCTGTTTCTGTTCGCCTGTGGAGTTTAAAGTACACGTCAATCATTTGCCTGTTCTGAACTTCAGCCCTGCAGTGCAAATTTCATTAAATATAATTAGAACGTTAATGTAAAGTATGTATTTTTCAAGTTTCGAGTAATGTTCCCTAAAGGTTTAGACGACAGGGACGGCTATTTTGAGAATTAGTTTGAGTTCATAATTTTAAGTTGGTTTTATCACCATAGCACTTGGATTAAAACTGTCACACTCTCACACTGTTAGTACACTTTACATTCTGAAGGGTTTTTAGACTACAGATGTAACCCTTGTGTTTTGAAGGACCACTGTTGTACTTGACAAGAGACCCCTATATTAATCAATTCCTGTCCTTCACCTTCTCTCTCTCTCTCTCTCTCTCTCTCTCTCTCTCTCTCTCTCTCTCTCTCTCTCTCTCTCTCTCTCTCTCTCTCTCTCTCTCTCTCTCTCTCTCCCCCCTCTTGTCATCCATCCCTCTCACTCACACAGGAGCGCACTCGTTCATTTGATGGCTTCAACATGCATTCGCTGGAGAGCTCCCTCATCGACATCATGAGGGCTGAACAGGACACCCTTAAAGGTGAGGGCCGATTGGCATGAGAGGGCCGCACTGGACACTGCACTGCACTGCCCTGCAGAGAGGGAGCATTATGTATTCAATACACAATGGAAAAACAACAGCAACCAAAACCACCATAATGTAGCCTTAGGCTGAGAGGACAAGAGGGAGGTAACTCTGTGAAGTGTGAATACTCTTATAATGAATAGGTTTATGCATGATTAACACCCGTGAGTGATGTTTTGAGGTCTTTTTAGGTTGAAACATCACTGATTTGTTGGGTATAACAGCTTCAGATAAAGATGTTGTGTCTGCATAGAGCATTGCTTCGTCCTTTCTCCACTGCTCTCCCTGACCACTGGCACTGGCAAGGTCTCATATCAGATGTCACTTTGTGACTTCCATTTTGTTTTGATTTCACACACACACACACACACACACACAAACCAGGAGATATTGCTTCTGGTTCTGTCTCCTTTACAGTATTTTAGGTTCTGATATTGTCTTTTGCTCTTTTTGTGTCTACTTCTGCTTTATGTGTCCCCACCCCATCCTCTCTGTTTCCCTTCCTGGCTCTTGCCTCTGGTCACCTGTTTTAAACGTTCCTGGAGAGTGCCGCCGCTGTCCCTCGTGTGTTCTGTTCCTGGGTTTGGAGCGTGGTAGGCCAGCAGCTAAGAGGCTTCATGGGTAGACTAGAGCAGCTCCAGCTACCCTCACCTACAAAAGTCAGCCGTGCAGCTGAGGCATAGCTCCAGGCTGGAGCTTCCACAGGGCCCTGTCTCGCCATGGCAGGCCCAGAGACGAGCTCCTCTGCTCGGTGTGAGGGGCAGTGGTAGTCCCCCCACCCTCCACTTTACTCTTCCCCTTTCTATCCCCCTCTACATTTTGTGCAGTTTGCCACGCTGCAGGGTTGGTGGCATAGTTTCATAGCGATGAGGTTGATAATGAAGATGGATGAAGTGCTTAGCCTCTCTGGTGTGGTTTTCAGGCCAAATTGGGCCAAAGACTGGGAGATGCTTGGCAGAGAGGGATTCCACCAAAGATCATAAAGCCTGTCTCCTATTTGCATGCGACATTTGTAGAATCATCTAAAGGGACCAATTCACTGCCTCTATTGTGCCATTTTCAAAGGTGCTGTTTTGAAAAGCAGATGAGGTTTCATTTTGACAGGGTGTGCTTGTGTTTGTAGGAGGGAAACTCGCCCCCTTCCATCTGATCTCCATATCCAGAGCAAACAAGCAGCAGTTCTGCAAGTTACTCACCAGATAAACTGCAGGCCCAATGGAACTGGAGCCCAATGCAGTGGAGCAGCTCAAACAGGGAGTGCGCTTGTCAAAACATTTCAGCCCGCTCCACTTCAATTTTCTGAAGAGCAGCCTGACATTTATTTAGTCAATATAATTCTCATGCAACATTTTTATAGGCTGCCATGTTGCGACCAGACACCAGCTGCACACAGAGGTTTACCAGATGAAAATTACGGAGCGCAGCAGAGTTCACTTGCAATGTCCACCTCCTGCTTTGATTGAAAAAAATAAAAAATGTAAGATCAGAGCCAGGCGTTGCCTTTGAAGAAGCACCTGAACATAATATAGGCCTGCCTGGTTCATAGGGTTGCCATTGGAATGCAGGCGGCTCTACCAAAGTCCTTATAGGCAAGCCTTGTCGCTCGGCAGCCATCTTGGCAATGACTCCAGCAGGCATCTATTTTGGGCAAACAGGATTAGGCTGTGTAAATGAATAGGAAGACTCATGAATAGAATGGACAAAAAGTCCCTAAAACAACATTGCTGATATCATGGTTTAAATTGCACGTCAATTGCTTAAACCTTTCAATAATCACTAGGCATAAATGCTATGTGGAAATACATGAAATGCTGAGGTAAGGCAAAATGTCAAATAGTCTGATCGGCTCTTTGTAATGCATGGCAGCTTATCCATAAACAGATCGGCCATCTTTGTTACAAACACTTTTCAGTGATTTGTCTCCTCCCTTATAATGTGTTGTGCTGCAGGAACTTAGTCCCTGTTTTAGTTTCTTTTTGTCCACCTGGTCGTTTAGGCTAAAACTTTAATAACATGACATTGCTCCATGCTTATGATACCACTGCATTATGCTCATAGATCAAGTATGCACACAGAGTGAGAAGTCATTAAAACTTAACACATGAGTATAAATGATGGATCCTACAGTTTATTCCCTTTAGGTCATATGGAATCTCATAATTGCATTGTCTGATCGCCTGAGGTCCCCTATGTTTCTGCTGATTTGCTGTCTTCCGTCAGTTATTGCTTTTCTCATTGGTAGCTTACTGCAGTACGCAAATACAGGCAACAGCACTAAGAACAAGATGTGCAACAGCAGATCTCTGCATCCTCTTAAAGAGCAAGCAAAAGGAAAAATAAAATATCGGTTCCATAAAAGTTTGCTTTGAGTGCTGTCCAGCATTGTTCCTCTGCCTGAAAAGGTCTCTGTGTGTTCTCCATGGTGTGTTGGCACGGGTACAGCTTTGGCCAGTCCGCTGGTCTGCCCTCTGATTGGAACTGGGAAAGGAGTGGAAGAGAGCGAGAGGGAGAGGGTTACAGTAACCCTGTGCTATTTGCCCTAGCCACAATGGCTTTACTATGGGCTTATTTCTCCCCTCTGTGTGTCCCCCTCCAACCCCCTTCTGCTGCAGGGCCACAGCATGGCGCAGTGGCGGTGGGGGAGGGGAGGTGAAGCAGCACTCTACCGGACCCAGGCCTCCGACTTTGGCCTGGTTGAGTGGAGTTAGCTTAGAGTCTGTTAATGGTGTTTTTGTACACAGGTGTTGGAACACACACACACACACACACACACAGGCCCACACACACACATCCATATGCTATATTTCATGTTGGTAAAGCTGGTAATGATTTATTCTCTCCTTTCCTTAAGGCCGGCTTGGATTCACACACCCTGCTGGAGACAGTCCTTTGCCCATAAATGGTACGTAAATAGATTTTATTACCATTCAGTGCCGACGGCTCAACTCCGTACAAAAAAGGATGGATGCATAGAAAGAGGCATGGATGGAGGGAGGGAGGGAGGGATGGAGGTTGGATGGATGGATGGAGAGAGGCAGGTTGTATATGTTGACTTAGTCAGCGAGATTAGTACTTTGTTTGCACACAGGGAACAGGCCTGGGTGGTGTGCAGTACGTCTGCTTCCCTGTGTTCTTCATTGTTTTCTGTCTGATTCTCTCTTTCTCTTTTTTTTCTCTCTTTCTCTTTCTCTCTCTCTCTGAGTGACACAGCCACAGTATGCCTGTGCAGTATTTGCATCTTGGCCAGAGGAGGCGTAATAAGCACCCTGAGACTCCTCCGCAGTCTCCATTAAATGACAGAGTGGAGCTCTGGACGTAGCCGGGGGGGCGGGGGCAGACTGGGCGTCACTTAGGTCATGGTGCGTGTCAGGGTGGTTTGCGGGGTGTTGACCTAAGTGTGTTTAAGAGGAGCTTGGTCTTTGCAAGTGAGGCCTATATTGGGATAAGCCACCCAGTGTATTATTGTGTTCAATTTAATGGGGGGCTCTTTAAATCTCTTTTAGCAGTTTCTGTGTTCATCAGTGTTTTAGGGATGCAGGATAGCAGATTGTAGTTAACTAAAACTGATAGAGATGCTTTATTTAATGTAGAATTCTGGATTTTCCACCTGCAGGTCTTTCCTCCCACATTCCTGACCTGTGTGTTATTTGAAGGGCTCGCTGTTGTTTTTGGTCAAACAAATGAATGTTGCAATTGCATTGGTCAATACAAAATCCTCAATACAAAATGGATTCACAGTGAGATTCACAGCGCATCTCTCTAAATTGAAGATATTTGATTGAGCCTGTGTATTGATGAACAGTTTAGCAGTGCCCCATTTTGTGAGTGGGCTCTTAGATATTTGTTTGAGCCTGTTTATTGATGAACAGTTTAGCAGTGCCCCATTTTGTGAGTGAGCTCAGAGATTTTATGGGATGACAGATATTTGTTCTGATATTTCACTTCAACCGATTCTTCGAGTAGACAATAGCCCTTCAGTCAATTCCAATCTTAGAGCCAGCAGAATTTACTCCAAATTGAATTGCTATTAGGCCTCAAAAGAGATGGGATTAAATAAAAGTTTGGATTAAATTGAAGATTATTGAAGATTATTGTTCAGCGCATGTTTTCTGCAGGATTTGACAGATTATCTCTAAAGGGGGCAATAGCTTGATGTTGCCTGCTCAGATAATGACCTGAAGGTTTTATGGGACATTGGGGGGATTTTTGTACATTCATGTTTGTCCACTCATGGGTCATCTGTCTTATTTTACAAGCAGCAAGGAATTATGGGAGGAGACGAGGTAAAGGAAATAATTTTAAAACCTTTGAAACTTGAGCTTCACAACCATTTCTCTTTTGATTACTACTGAACAAATAAGAATGACTGAATGTTCTGCCCTCTGAGGCAGCCTGCATGATGTGATTTTGGTGGAAATCATCTGAAAAGGAACTGTGCATGCAGCTGTGGGGTGATATTAATCAGTCTGTCGTGTGTGTATGTGATTTGGTGTTTCTGTGCATTTGTATGCGTGTGTGGGACATCGGCCGGTGTTGTGTTCTTGCTATGAATATCTAATGAAGGGCAAAGGTAACCCATGTCTGGTGACTGAACACACACACACACAGAGACAGACACACACACACTGAGACAGACACACACACTTCTCATGTTGCGGCAATGGAACAGTATTGTCACGCAATTGGATCGGGCCGGCATGCATTTCTAGTGCCTGCTAACTGCTGTAATCATATGGAAATCAGACCTTGCTCTCGTAGGTTCGGATCAGATGCCCATCTAACTGTTCCGCGTGTGTGTGTGTGTGTGTGTGTGTGTGTGTGTGTGTGTGTGTGTGCTCCACGTTCTCCTGCCCCACTCCACCTGACGGACGTCCATCTCTGGTTTTGCTCCGCAGGCCACTCGTCCCTGTTCCCTATGGAGGACGGCTTTGGGGAAGATGAGCGTGGGGAGCAGAGCCTGCCCGGCCTGGGTTCCCCCCACTGCTTCCCCCACCAGAACGGGGAGCGCGTGGAGCGCTACTCGCGCAAGGTGTTCGTGGGCGGCCTGCCCCCGGACATAGATGAAGGTGAGACTGCTTTTTATAACCAAACCCAAAGCTCTCCTCAGTTTCTCTCTCTCTCTCTCTCTCTCTCTCTCTCTCTCTCTCTCTCTCTCTCTCTCTCTCTCTCTCTCTCTCTCTCTCTCTCTGTTTCTCTCTCTCTCTCTCTCTCTGTTTCTCTCTCTCTCTCTCTCTCTCTGTTTCTCTCTCTCTCTGTTTCTCTCTCTCTCTCTCTCTCTCTCTCTCTCTCTGTTTCTCTCTCTCTCTCTCTTTCTCTCTGTCTCCCTCTCATATATGGCTCTTTGGTTATCTACAACGATGCCATAGATACACAGCCATTCATGCATCCCTTATTCACACACATGCTCACTGTCTCTCCTCAAAAACAAACAAGCGCACAGACAACACAGTAAATGTTGTCTCTGATCACAAAATGCATACTATGGCCCTTAAAGGCTCAACGTCCAGGTGTTCCCAGATGTGTCAGTGACTAAAGTTCACAGAGGCTCCATTCAAAAAAACAAATTGACGCTGGCTATAACCCAGTCGTCGTCGTCGTCCTCCTCAGCGGCCCTGGCCCTGGCCCGGTAGGAATCCTCCTTAATGGATTTTTGGACCTTTTTAAAGGAACTTCCATTCAGTCCATCTGTTTTGGATTGGGAAGTTTTCCATTCCTGTCCGAGCCAGCATGAAGCAGGGCACGTCCTCCTGTGCAGCATGTGGCCCCGCACTGTTTATCTCCAGCAGTGGATGTAGTTTAGACTGTCAGGTGTGCTGGAGTGTTCGCTCCTTTCCTCCATGACTATCTTTTTTAGCGTTTTTTCCCCAGTGTGAACTTGCATGGCATCCACACTAGGGCTGTCACTTTACGTTCGAAAATCGATTGCGCAATCGATTGGACCAAACACCACAAGTTTCGAAAACTAAAATAGGGAATCGATTTTAACCAAATATGTACACTATTAATTTTAAACAAATAAAAACGATAGATGTAACACAATTCACAAATAAGAATATAACAATATAAAAGAATTCCGAAGTGTGAAAGCTAAAAAGAAAATTCCCAACAATTTTACGCACTGGAAACAGCTGTTTCAATCAGCTGCTGTGCTGCTCGTGTTTTGCCAAAAAATGGAGGACAATGCAATCAACCTGTGTGACATGTAGAGAGACGATTGAGGCCTAATAACTTGAGGAGTTCAATGTGGAAGTACTTTGGAATTTTGGTATATCAAACTATGGAGAAGAACAAAGCGGTAGGCTACGCAAACTGTGCAATCGAGTTCTACGTAGGTGAAATTTGTTTGACATTTCTAATCGTAAACACAGACACAGCTACGTTGAAGCCTGCAGTCATGTTTGTCACTGATGTAATGGCATTCCGCGGCTTATTGTTTTTCGAGAATGTTGCACTCCTGTTTGTCATTGTGCACGAAACTTCAGGCCTATAAAATATTCAGAAATATTGCTGGCTTGTGTCTACAAGCGCCCTCTTTACGTTCGTCCTAATGCCTGCTAGTTGTTTGTGGATTGGCCTATATTTGGCGTTGAAAATGGAAACGTCTTTAGACATAAAAAATCGATTTTACAATTGATTCAATGAACACTTATGTCTCAAAAATCAAACAGGATTTTTTCACAAAAGTGACAGCCCTAATCCACACTCACTCTGTATTGATTTAAACAGCCATATCTGTTACACCTGTCTTTATATCTCATGCTAATCAAACTTTTTTTTTTTTTTTTTTTTTTTTTTTTTTTTTTTTTTTTTTTTTTTTTTTTTTTTTTTTTTTCTTTGCCATTCTCTCCCATTTCTCTCCTCACTCTTTGTCCTTTCTTTCTTTCTTTCTTTCTTTCTTTCTCTCTCTCGCTCTCTCTTTCTTTCTCTCTCCCACTCACTTCATCTGTCCTGTCTTCCAGATGAGATCACAGCAAGTTTCCGTCGCTTTGGACACCTCTTTGTGGACTGGCCTCATAAGGCCGAGAGCAAGTCCTACTTTCCTCCCAAAGGTGAGTGTCTCATCAGAGGAAGATGAGGGGGCTCACAGTTTAAGATGCCAATTACCTCTTGATGGTCCACTTCTTTGCCACTTGAACAGCATTGAGTTGGGTGGCAATTGTGTTTAGAAGGCCTTCACTTGAAATGTCAACATTTTACTTCTTTCTAGAAGGATTTTCATTCATTGTATTCACTTATGCTTCTTTCTCTTTCTTTCTTTCTTTCTTTCTTTCTTTCTTTCTTTCTTTCTTTCTTTCTTTCTTTCTTTCTTTCTTTCTTTCTTTCTTTCTTTCTTTCTCTCTCTCTCTCTCTCTCTCTCTCTCTCTCTCTCTCTCTCTCTCTCTCTCTCTCTCTCTCTCTCTCTCTCTCTCTCTCTCTCTCTCTCTCTCTCTCTCTCTCTCTCTCTCTCTCTCTCTCTCTCTGTGCGTGCAGGTTATGCCTTCCTGCTATTCCAGGATGAGAGCTCTGTACAGGCCCTGATTGACGCCTGCATTGAAGAGGATGGAAAACTTTACCTCTGCGTGTCCAGCCCCACCATTAAAGACAAACCAGTGAGTCTTTCTTTCTGTGTTTCCCTTTCACTCTCTGACACTCTCATACGTACACACACGCGCGTATGCACACGCGCACACACACACAGACTTTTCCTCCATGTTCTCTATCTTGTATGAATTTTCACATTGTGTGTCTCTACTAATTCTTTACACATTCTTACACACCCAGCATACCAATGGCCTCTTATGATGCACTATGCAGAGGCGTTAGTTTTGTGTTGCTGTGGGTGAAGCTGTGTTTGTGTTTGTGTGAATCAGGTTCAGATCCGGCCCTGGAACCTGAATGACAGTGACTTCGTCATGGACGGCTCTCAGCCTCTGGATCCCCGCAAAACCATCTTTGTTGGCGGAGTGCCCCGCCCTCTTCGTGCAGGTAACTTGACACCAGCCGACTCGTGTAGAAATGGAGACTGTGTGCAATGACATGTATGGGTATACTGGCCTATCAGGAGGAGCTCTCTGTTTTGCCTCTAGGAATTGTGGCCAGATTTTGAAAATATACATTTTGGGGAAAACACACACAAATGATAACATGTATATTTGGAATGTTAGTCTCCTTAATTATGACCAAAACATTGTTCTCTCTCTGTCTCTCTCTCTCTCTCTGTGCAGTGGAGTTGGCTATGATCATGGACAGGCTGTATGGCGGCGTGTGCTATGCGGGAATTGACACTGACCCCGAGCTGAAGTACCCCAAAGGAGCAGGGCGGGTCGCCTTCTCTAATCAGCAGAGCTACATAGCGGCTATCAGCGCTCGCTTTGTGCAGCTGCAGCATGGGGAGATCGATAAACGGGTGAGCTGGGGGCCCTTTCACACAAAACACACACAAACACGCCCAGTGCACCCCCTTTAACACACACTGTATACACATCATTCACAGACAACATAAAGCATGCATGAGAACCTTGCACACACCCAGCATAAGCCCTTAGCAGATACATGTGGGTGTCTCAATGTTGTTGCCTTTGCAACACCCAGTGTTTGGGTGGCCTGGATCCCTCCCTGATACAAACAGTTGCTTGCTCATTCATCCTGTCCAATTTGACATGCAATTCTGGTTCTCTGAAAGGTTAAGATAACATTTAGAGAACATGGGAGGCTTAGGAGCTTTAAAAGTCTTGGGCTCTCCAACAGCTTTGTGTGGCTCTGCATTCAAATACTCACTCATTTAAATATTCAACTATTCAAATACCCCACTATTCAAAGTCACATTCAAATATTCCAATATCACCAAAATAAGCAAAGGCTTTATTGTTCTGGTATATCAAGTTTTTCAAAGCATTATGTTTTTAGTTGTCTTTGTTTGATTGTACACACGGGTAGCAACTAAACTTTGTTTTCATTCATGTTTGCAGAACCTCTTGTTAGGGCCTCTGTTTTGTGTGTGTGTGTATGACCACCTGTGCTCAGCTTATCTCTGTGGGAACCTACTGCAAAAGGGCCTTTCTCAAGGTTTGCTTCCCCTTCATTCAAAGAGTCAGTTATTGTCTCCCAACGGGGAACGACCTGAGTCAAGCCAGTTAAGTAATGTCATATTGGAACCGGGAGCTGGCAGACCTACCCGCTTGGCTTAGGAGATTACTACCTGTCCAAAGCATTAGAGCTCTATAAACATGAGTCATAGTTTTTCCCACATGCTTGATAGGTTGACATCATTTAAGGCCTTCTGGTTTGAGGGCTTCAGATTGTATCTGTGTGTCTGAAAATGTGTTTGTTTTGTGTACTTCAAACTGAATGACATTCTGTCTATCTCTCTCTCTCTCTCTCTCTCTCTCTGTGTGTGTACGCGCGCGTGTGTGTGTGCGCGTGTGTGTGTGTGCGCGTGTGTGTGTGTGTGCGCGTGTGTGTGTGTGTGTGTGTGTGTCCACGTGTCCACAGGTGGAAGTGAAGCCATACGTGCTGGATGACCAGCTCTGTGACGAGTGCCAGGGCACGCGCTGCGGAGGCAAGTTTGCGCCCTTCTTCTGCGCCAACGTCACCTGCCTCCAGTACTACTGCGAGTACTGCTGGGCCGCCATCCACTCACGCGCCGGCCGAGAGTTCCACAAGCCTCTGGTCAAGGAGGGCGGAGACCGGCCACGCCACATCTCCTTCCGCTGGAACTAGAAGGAGAAGAGAGTGAGGGAGGGAGAAAAGGTGTGAGAGGGGTGAAGAGGAAGAGAGAGAGAGAGAAAGAAAAAGAGAGAGAAAGAAAGAAAGAAGGGGGTAGGCAAAGGAGTCGCAGAAACATTGTATAAATAAATGCACTTTTCTGTTGCTGGTTCCTTTAGTTTAATTTAAAGATTTTAATTTGTAACTTTAATATATATTTTAAAAGTCAAACCTTTTGAAAAGAGGAAAACAATGGATTTTTATTAAGAATTGAAAGAAAGATGTATGTACACAAAAAACAACTCATTTCTCTATTTTTTCCATTAGAATTTATTTTTCTGGTTTTAGTGCAAATTGAGTTGTGAATTTTATTGTTGTTGTTGTTGTTGTTGTTATTATTATTATTATTATTGTTATTATTATTATTATTATTATTATTATAAATCCTCCCTAAAGTTTGATATTCTTAACCAATTGGCTCGACCCACTATGTGTGAAAAATCCATTTAGATTCGCAGTGTCTCTGCACCATCATGGCTGTGTGAAAGGTGCACTTAGTTCTTTACCTTTGAGTGGAGATATGACGTTAGATCCTCAGATTTAAACCAAAGCGCAATCACTTTTGGTTTCTGTAGAAAAGGAAAGCAAAGAAAAGAAAAAAAAATAGACGAAAATTTAGATTTCTGACTTCAGATTTTACAGATTCTCTAGATTCTCTAGAAGATCAAACGACCTGAACATTCGCTCATTGAAAGGCCGCGCTGATTTTGTTCTCTGTGTGATTTATTCCCCCCCCCCCCCAGCAGGTGTTTTTGGGGTGCGCTTTGACCTCCATTTTTGACATGCAAAAACTAATACCTCAAACCTAGCTGCTAATGTTATGAGTAACGTGTAGAGCCCCAGTCGGTCTCTTACTCCTCTCTCTGTCCCCCTCACACGCTACCACCACCGCCAAGGGAAAGGACATCGGCAAAGGCACTTTGATTTCCCAAAACACTGCTTTGTCAGTTTCCCCATGATTTTTTTTTTAAAAAAAAATGTTTTTTTTTTTTTTAATTTTGTTTCCTCTTTTCTGTCTTGTTTTAAACCCTGCTGGATTTGGAGAAGCTCAAGTGAAGAGAGGAGCAGGGTGATGCTTTTTGGGGAATGTACAGTTTAGCCATGCAGTGATATTGGGATACTTAGAGACCCACTCATATATTTATATATAAATACCAGGTGTACATATACCAGGTATACCATACCATATATATATATATATATATATATATATATATATATATATACTTCTTCTTGACATGAGGGAACAGTTTGTCCATGTTTATTTCATAAGACTTTTTTTTTTGTTTTCTTTCATTTTAAACCCTGAAGCGCAACTATACTACCCAGTCCCCTCCATATGTGATGCAAGTCTCAATCTAAGCAAAGACCCAAACCGAGAGCAGAGAAAAGGACAAGTTACAGTGACCGAGAGGAGACCGACAGCACACCGGAGAGAACGGTGTGTGTTTGTGTGTGTGTGTGTGTTTGGGAGAGGGAGGCAGTGTGGAGACTAACACTTTGCTGAAGTAGCTCCCTTCTGGGGATTTAGTCTCTGTCTATTTGCCAGTCTCTCCCCCTCTCTCTCTTTGTTAAGCAGAGCTACAAAGACCAGACCCCAACCAAAGAGAGCAGTCAAAAAGCCAGGGACACTTTGCATTGTTTTTCTTCCTTTCTATCATTATCATCCATCTGTCCTTTCCTCCTTGCGTGTACTCTGTCTTTCGTCAAGTCTTTCATTCTGTCCCCTAATTTCCCCTAAAACAATTGCTAAAAATTGTGCGAGATCCCACTTTTTTGGTATCCCTCTCTGCGTGAGAACCTAAAGGAGTCCAGAGAAACCAAAGATTGGCCTTGAATTGATAAATGGTGCAAGTCAAAATCCATGGCAACACTAGTGAAAACAACCAAACCGACCCTGCAGCCTGGCTCACGGGCCTTTCTACCGCCCCCCCCCCCCCCTCTTTCCAAAGGTCAAAATGGAGAGATGAGTTGCTTAAGTAGTCTTGTGTTGAGGAGTTTGCAATAGGTGTCTGATATTGAACAGGTTTTTATTTTTTTCAAGTTGGTTTATTTTTTTTTTGGTTGCAGTAGTATTTAGAAATTACAACATAACGATACAACAAACAGGATATATAATTGGCATAGAATCGACAGGCTTACTTTATCTGAATCTGCTAGCTTGTAAATGTCAGGGAGTTAATGCTGAACTATAACTTGATACACTAGTGAGAAACTTATCCTCGTGTTGGCTGGGTGGTGCTTCTCTGCGCTTATTCAAAGTCATCACTATAGCTCGGGGGTGAGGGGTGAACACTTTTAGAAGTTTAAAACACTTTTTGAAGAATTTGCTGTTGATGAGATGATGAAAAGATTATTTTATACATGGCCTGCTGATTTTTGGTACAGTGTTTTCTAGCTAAATTATTTTGTCATGCACATAGAAACATTTATTATGCACTACTTTTCTAAATATTTCTTTTTTCCAACAGTCATTTTAGGCACATTTTTCACAAATGGGAAAACTCCTTTTTGCAATACCTCAATTTTTCACATTGTGAAAGGTAGCTTTTATACTTTTGTTACTGAGAGAACTGCGTATATGGAAATTTTCATTTTAAAGAAAAAAAGTTAAGTGATTTTAATATATATCATTTTAAATTATGCTTTTTATACATTTCAGTGCTGCGGAAACTATAAAACAAAGTGTGCACTTGTGTTAATGCGACTTCTGCAGAGGAGGGATCAAAGTGTATAGCTTAAGGTCTTGGATCTTGTACACTAGTTGAACAGGGAAAAAAGTATAATAAATTGGGGAAAACATAGCAGATAAAACAGCATGGCGTGAACACATCGTCTTTTAGAAATTGAATGTCATTGTTTTGGGTAAAAATGGCTAACCTAGGTGGTAAAAATGGTAACTTAATTTTTTTTTCTTGCGTTTCCATAGCTGGAATCTAACTATTATAAGGAGAATGCAAAATTGATTCATGTTAAAGCTGACTCTCGTATCAAAAGAATGGATGTTTGGTGTTTAGATATTTTAACAGTTGAAAATATATATTCTTGAACTGCCAACTAGCTCCTATTGTAATCCTTAGCATGCATGGAAGAAAAAAAAAAAGATAAACAAGTACAATTAACTATTGAAATTAATTGTTGTGGTTGTGCACCAGATGTTTAAAGTTTAATTTGTTAAGGACACCCACTCCCTTTCATATGTCAATCTATACATCCTGCCCCCCCTCCTTTCAGGCCTCTGCAGAATCCTCAAAAAAAAAAAAGTAGCAGTGTTGTAACATCAAAAAAGAAATACACTGTTAAAGACCTTAGACTCATCCCTACTATCTGTTTTTAAGTACGTAAATACATTTCTTTCTTTTTTTTATTTCTTCATTTTTCTTTGTCTTTGCGGAAGGGGAACTTTAAGACTTGAATGTGGTAGATGTTGCAAGTTAACTTCGAGTTGTTATGTGCAATACTTTTTTTTTTTTTTTTTTTTTTTTTTTCCAGATAAAGACTCTTTGCAATGTAATTCTTTAATGCCATTTTTAATTGCAAACATTTAAAAAAAAAAAAGGATGTTAATGTTTTTCAGTCATTTTCTACTGTTATTGTAATCCTTTACATGCTGGTGTTTGTAAAAAGAAAAAAAAATACAAGACTATTTGTACTAATATAAATAATTGAAGTTATTTTTAAAACATTAAAGGTTTTGTGCTCATTTGCTTATATTGATTATTTCAAGCTACTGTGATTGCATTGTAATTATTAGGTCAATAATGTATTTAGCTGTTTATTGGTATATTTTTAATTGGAATGTATAATTAATTTTTATAATTTTGATCAGATTTTTGTTATATTTTTGAGGTGAAGCTTTTAATATGTTAAAGTGTCTAGTTTTTACTAATTGCTATATTGTGCTCTACAATATATGGTTCACATTTTCTGAAGGAGAATAAATATTTAAATATTTGTCTGTTAATGATGTTACTTAATGGCAAAATTTCAATAGTTTTTGTGTATGAGAAGGTTGTTGTATTTATTAATAGCATTTTTTACTTAAGATATCACCTTAATTTTTATTGTCATTTCACTTTATAAGTTCCTATTTTTGTATTTTTCTTTCTAATTAAGTTATGTAATAAAAATGTCCATATTCTAGGAGTTGGTCTGTAGAAGTGCTAGTGTAACAAAAAGAAAAATCTAATGTTATTTAATTGTTTGCAGCCAACTATTTATAACAATATGCATAATTTTTAAATATTTGTAATGTGAAATGTTGAATGAATAAAACCTAACTGTGATGAGATGACCGTGTGGCCAGCCTGGTTCAATATGCCCATCTTCACTGTGACACCTCACTGTTGAGGCCACACACAGGATTATGGGGAACATACTGTACAGTGTACACACACACACACACCTACACACACACCAGTTTCCCAAGAGCTCCCTCTGCAGGCTATGTTCAGTACTGAGGAACTGATATGTGTAATAATTTTGTGACTTACTAAATGTATTGACTCTATATATATATTAATTATACATGAGTGGTTATGAGTCAATACATTTAGTGAATGTCACAAAATTATTACACACTCTGCAATTGATCCAGAACTACATTTAACACTTGCAATTTGCCTTTGGAAATCAATGAAGTACTCTACATAATGGCCACATTAGGGGCATATTTACTGCTGTGTACTAAGAACCTTTTTCATTTCTGTATTTCTGCACTTTTTTTTTTTAATATCCCAGCATAAACCAATCCCAGATGAGTACATGAATTCAGGTCACAATTACCCCTCTCTCATCTTAATGAGGTCACAGCGATGATGAACTGGCTGAGTGGTTTTGGGCGCTCGCTTCCTAGAGTCTCTTTTTTTCCCCCAACATGACAAAAGCTCTCCAATATCAACCCTTTAGAAAGCCTAACCATTTCTGTGAACCGTTATACACTGGCTACCAAACAAATGGAAATAGTAAGTAATATGTCTCAACAATTAACTTGTTCACTTTAATCAGTATTACCACCATCCAGCAGCATGATGTTCCCTCAGCTGCACCAGTGCGTTTTTCATTTTTTTACCAACCCAAACATTTTTGAACATGTAATACTGTAAAGAGATTCTGCCAGCCCTGAGACCTGAATGACTGAGTAGAGCTAGTATGTTGTATTAGGTCAGATTTTGTTAGATTTGTCATTGTGTCCTATTCTTTGTGCACTCTAAAAGTTTCCATCATGTTAGCACCGGAACAAATTCCTCATGTAGCCTACTTGCTGTTAATTCTTTCTTTTTTACACGTGTCTCACTCTGGACTAATGCCTTCTGCTGTTGCTGGGTGGCACCACAGGAAGACCAGCGAATAACAGAGGTGTGTGTGTGTGTGTGAGCTCAGATGCAAAAAAGCTCCCAGTGACCTCATGCGTTTTTCTCTGTCTACCAAAACAAAGTTTTCTACTGAGCCCATCCAGTCTGCCGCCCAGACAGCCATCGGCAGGGACAACAGGAAACACATCACAGTTCTGTACACTGAGTGAACCGATGAGCTCCCCTTAAAACAACTGACATCCAGCACATCTACAGTACTTACCTCCCACCAACTCAAATTAAATCATTACCTTCCATAGCAGAAACTGACTGTGCCTTCACATACTTTGACAAAATCATCACTGTCAAAATTATGACTAAAATTAAAAAAAAAAAAAAAAAAGCTAATGAAATTATACTTTGCAAAAATGTTTTAGATTTGGATGCCACACTTAGGAATTGTCACGAAAAAAAGAAACATTTTCAAATCTGCAATGAAAAAGGATTACAAAGTACTGTCATGCAAAAAAAAAAGCCTCCAAGAAATGCAAGTTGAAGTGTTTTATTTCATCATACCATGTGCAGTTCTGAGATAACAGATAGCAAATTCTGTTGCTTTTCATTCCAGGTAAGAAGTTCTTCTTTTGTCACATTTATGTCAGTCAGCACACACTTCAGTCAGCACAAACACACTGAGAGGAGTGTGTGTGTGTTCTACTGTTTTGATTTGCCTGGATTTAGGACCAGACTGGACACTTAAATGGAGAAGATTTTGTGCACAAACTCAAAACAATCATGAAACACATCAAAGTGAAGCTCTATAGGGTGCTTGACACACACAGCTGACAGACTGTTTTCAGTGGGCTGGCCTACTAACCCTCGATTGCAGGGCAAAGTGTATTTCCAGAGTTGCACCATAGTCTCCTGCAGTGCTGTGTCTGATATGTTGACACACTGTAATTAGACATCCAGCTCCTCAGCAGACGCTGTGGGAGTAAGTGGCTCCCTGCGCCAAGTCGAGACGCTGGTAAACTTGCCCTGGTGAAACAGAAAAGCTTTGCTGCCCTCAGAGAGTTTACCTTTGACCTTTGGCAGGTTAAACAGCTGTTGAAAGGCCCTTTTTAGAAAAAAAGTTATGTCCCAGGGGAGGTGGTCCCCTGAACGCCCCAAATGACCCTTGACCTCAGTCTCACCCCATGTTAAACCCCAGAAAGATGGTTTAACAAAAATGGCCTGGGTGTGTGGATGCACCCTTAAACTGTTTAGATAGCTTGCGTACAAATATTGAGCGGAAGTTTATACTGGTTGTGAGGTGTCTGAAAAAATTGTTCCACAATAGCAAATAAGACGGCTGGAAATCATACATTGCGCCTATATATTTGATTTTAATAATCAACGAACACCACTAACTTGGTGAGTTGCACAGTTTTGAAAACGAACGTTAAGGGTTGTTGTAGGATATGTTCGTGCATGCCTGTTGCAGCCACTGTCTGAAGCAGTTAAGGCGATTCAAAACGAGTCAGAAAAGTCGAGACAGGACCAGTCGTCAAAATGTCGGTGTCCACCACTCTAGTTCATCCAAAAACAAACCAGAAAAGGGACTCAAAGTGCTAAATACCGGAATTTTCCTTTAACTTTATACAACAATATATAAAGGCACAATTATTCATCTTAGAGGTCTGAATATAATATAATATAATATAATATAATATACATTTTACGTGGAGCTGTTTTGCCCGTTCTATATAGGCTATACAGTCTATGGTTTTAGCAACCATTATCTTCTAGCCATTGGATTAGTGGACCTTTCTGGTTTTGTCCAAAATGCTAAAGGTGGAGTCTTTTACTTTGTTTAAGAATGATTCATTTTATTCAGGGAGCTGTCTAAGTGGAGCATAACTAGAAAAAAAGTAACTGGACTATCTATTTTTATCGGTATTTGCTACAACTCTTTAAAGTTGTGTATAATGCTCAGCACATTGTCAAAACACGTTACTATCAAAATTAAATACCATCAAGTAGGTAGGAAATCAGCCATGCTGCTGCACCTTTTGAATCTATTAATTAGTGATTTCTTTCATTTAATCACAAATAACCTTGATTTTTGACACATCTCTCTCCCATCTATCTATGCCTATGACCCATTTATTCTAAAGGCCCATTATTGACCACTTGTTGTTAACTTTGTAATAAAGTTTATACGTTTTACATTGAAGTTTGTAAAAGTATGATGACTGCTAATGCAATTAAAGATTTTGAAGAATTTTTTTTGTATAATCGATTTTTTTTTTCATAATCAAGCTTTGTTTTTCAACCGGAAAATATATAGGCTACGGCCGGTGGTCCACGTGAAATCCATAGTGCCAAAATCCTATAGCTATAGGTCTAAGACACTTCTTGATGCCTGACACTAGATGGCAAACTAGAGGTAGTACTGCATGGAGAGCTATTAAGCTGCACAGTGACCGAAGTTTATTCGAGGTCTGGGTAAAACAAGCGGAGAGTTTCCGTTAGTTTCCCCCTAGTGGCGTCGTTGTGAAGCCTGGGGTTACAAGACAGCATTTCGATTTGAGCGCTGTTCGGGGATCGGAGGGCCGTCAGTTGTTGCGGTACTCGAGCAGCTGTGCACCTTGCCCGCATCAGCACCGCGCGCTCTCCTTCTGAAAGCCGAGTGCTTATCTACCCGGCTTTGTGTGCCACTCCTCATCTATCCTACCAAAACCCGTGTAATAGCCTACGTTTGGTACGGATTCACGACATTGTAGTTCACCTCAAAGGAATCCGTTCGCAGGTGAGTTGTCTTCAAAAACGCATTTGAATGTTTTAGACGATGCTGAAACAGTTGGAGCATCTGTGCTCTATTTTGTTGTTTGCTTGTTTGTGAACTGCGTGACGCCCACCAAACTATGGCGTTTGAAGAGTGAATCGTGTTTATAATCTATACATAATAAGCATATAGTTGGAAATGTACAGACTGATATTGTTTGTTAGGCTATATGTAGGCTATATTTTGAAAGCAGAACGGGACGTTTGCTAACCGCAAAATGAATACTTCATGTCTGGAGGGTATATGAACAGTTATGACGGCTTGCCATGCAGTGCTTGCCTTTAAAAAATCGCTGAGCATAAATAACATCAAAAAAGATTATCGTTGTCTTTTCAAAGACGTCACTGGTGTCTGGGCTGGTGATAAACAGCCTGTTTTGGTTAATGACTGTTTCCCCTCTGTTCCCAATTTCACATTAGATTTATATCGCCTTTATAGGTTCGCAAAAGGGATATACTTCATTTAGTAAAATGGTAAAACTGGGGAGTAATCTTCAAGACAAAGGAGCCAAAGCGGCTAGCGTAGAGGATGGTTTCCAGAACGTGCCCCTCATCACGCCTTTGGATGTCTGCAATCTCCAGTACCAAGCCCCAGACAAGGTAAGGTACCTTTGCCTTTCCCTGCTGTTTACTAACAACCCTGCCTTATATAACCCAGTTAGTCACAGCAATTAGTCCCCAAATTATTATTCTTCAGATACCCTAGAATGAGATTATTTAAGTATAAGTATAAGTATACTATACTATATATAAGAGATTATTTTGTTATTTGGATGTCCCCAGTATCAACATGTATGGTCATCCAATAACACAAGAAAACAATCTTCAGACAGAAGGTGTTTTCTTGGTCATTTGTTTTGAGGATTGAAAATACATGTTTGTGTGATCATTTTTCTGGAGGAGATGAAGCTGATAGCTTTGGGACATGAATGTCTTGTCTGGTATGTCTCTGTAATAAATATTATTGTTATTTGCAGTATGTTTGAAATAGAGCTTCAGTCCTTGTTTCTGCTGACAGAGCCACATTCAAGCTGTGACTCCTCACTAGACTTGCATGTCAATCATCTCAGTCACACACACACACACACACACATTAACACACCCATGCACACGCACGCACACACACACACACTAACACACACACACACACACACACACATACACACACAAACACACTCACATACACACACACATTAACACATACACGCACACACACATTAACACACCCATGCACACGCACGCACACACACACACACTAACACACACACACACACACATACACACACAAACACACTCACATACACACACACATTAACACACACACGCACACTAACACACACATGCACACACACACACACACACACACACACACACACACTCAAGCACGCAGACACACAACCTCCCATCACTCTTCCATTATGTTGCTTAGATGGATATCTTCACCCACCCCCCCTTTGTCTTGTTGTCATATTTTACAGGGGGTAGGCTGGCGTCCTGCCTTCTCCCTGTTATTGGATAGTCCTTGGGGAGGCTGAGTCTTTATTGACCTGCATAACAAACAGAGAGGGTGTGGGGAGTGGGCGGGGAGGTGGGAGAGAGAGGAAAGGAGGGATTGGCTCACTTCAGAAAGCAGACTGAGGCTGATTGGTTGAAGCTGCATGGAGATGCTGAATATTGGTGATGAACCTTCTGTTATAAATCAGTGTCTACACTATTCATCTGGTGAGTCAAAAAACACAGCATTTGATCTGTCAGCCTTGATCAGATTCAGCTGGGAATTGGCATGATTTTGGTCTGCTATGATTTGATTTGGTCTTTATGCGGGTGTGTCACTCAGTGATGGACCTATGGCCCAGTGTTTAGATGGTCTTGTGGATGAATACAGAGTGCATGTTGTCCACACTGTCCTTTTATAGTTAGATGACCCTGAAAAAACACCCTTGGTTTAACAAAAATTGAGGACAAACATGGTGAGCAGATCTGTATTATTCTTGGACTATTCTCAATGATACTGCTTCTTTGTGACCACGCACAAACATAGACAAATATAAGCTACCAACCAAGCCTAACAAATCATTGATGGCGACATGTCAAATGTATGAGGAAGATGAAATCCACTTCTGTTTAGATGATGTCTACATGGGATGTTAAGCACAAAAACTCATCACAGAAAAGTGGGCTTGGCTACCTCCTGTGTGGGAGATGGAGGGAGCTTGGGGGTGTGGGCAGTGGTTGGTAGATGGAGGTTGGGTAGTGTGAAATAGCATAGAGATTTGGAGCAATTCTCCCTGCTTGTAATGTATTTGACTTGAACATCGAGGAGGGAGTCGATGCTGTAGACAAGACTGATGTCATAAAGCTGAAGTAGATGATCAAGGACCACCAGCATTCACAAAATGATGTGGAGCAGTATGGCTTCCTTTATGGTGTCTGTTTTTTTTTAACCTCAATATCATCTTGGCGAAGAAAAAAGTGAAGCAAGCTACCAAGAGAGAACCACTGACCTCTGAAATGGACTGTGAACTTATCATTTGCTGCTGGTCAGGACATGAAAACATCCTGGCACCACCCTCGATCTTCCATCTGTAGAGTACTTCATGTCTGTCTGTGTGATGATGATGTGGAGACCCTCCCTGCCTCTGACCGGGAGCCAGGCCCCGAGCTCAGGCCAGGGGACAGGACAGCGGCCAGGCCAAGCCAGACCAGGGCAATCTGTTGGCAGCCGCCGCCTGGTGAGGGATTGGGGAGGAATTAGCGCTGATCCCATCTGGAGTAGCGCGGAGTGGGTGGGTGGGTGGGCTGGGGCGGCAGCAGCGGGGGCCTCCCGCACACTGGCGGGGCTGTGGCTGGTTGTTGCCGATGCTGCTGGTGTTTGTCTGCGCAGGAGGCTTTCTGCTGAGAGATTCCGTGCAAATCAAAGCTGCAGCGTTTTGGCCCGTGTCGGTACAGCACGGGAACAACAACAGCTCACCTCCGCTCAACTCAACAGCAGCAGCAGGTTGTTGTTGTTGTTGTTTTGTAAGCCTACTGGTGTTGCCGCTATTCTCTTTGATTTCACACAAGCTTGGAGACAGTCCACAGATGAATCCTGAATGACTATCCATAAAAAGATACACATCACAGGGGGTGTCTTTCTAGTAGAACCGTTTTTCTATGCAACATATTTCCACCACAGGGAATGCATTGTGAAGCAGAGCTCTTAGTTTGCTTTATCGTTTGCTCCACCTTTCTTGACCCTGTTGCCCGTGTTCCCATTTCCACCTCTCCTTCATTCGGACAGGCTTTAGGTGTCCATCACTTTAGGCCTACACTAAAATCACCGCCCTGGTCTTATATAGTGCACCATTTCCCAATTAAGTTCTTTGCCATTCTTTATCCCCTTGTCATATTTATGGGACAAGCATCATCGGTCTGATGGATCCAATCTGTCAGCGCCCCCAACCCACCCAGCCTTGCCAAGTGGTGTAGATTATTAACCCTGCATGCCCCAACTCTAACAGCTGCAACCAAGTGGGGAAGGTGGAGTTGGAGGGGATGGAGGGTGATGCAAGTGATGACTGGGTGATGGAATGGGGCAGGAGAGGTATGGAGGCAGCCGGCCTGTGACAGCAATCTGGAGAGAGAGAGAGAGAGAGAGGGAGAGAGAGAGGGAGAGAGAGAGAGAGAGGGGGCGAGGAGCAAAAGAGGAAAAGAGAGGGAGTGATTGGACAGACAGTCGGTGGAGGCGTAATTGTGGAGTGTGTGGCGAGTGGTGGTGTGGGCTGGTGTGGCAGAAAGGGTCATTAGGGGACATTAATTTCCCCGCCGATGGCGAACAGCTGCACAAGCCAGTAATCACGGCGAAAAGCCTCCCCTGATCTGCCCCCTTTTTTTTTCTGGAGAGCTGCGTCAAAGCTCATAAACGAACCGATAAAAGTGACAGTTAATGTCTAATTAAATGAGTTGGACGTGGGACTCCTAAGGCCAAGGAAGGCAAAATCAGTGGGGTTCTTTCAGAGAGAACTGGAGTTGCATACGATTGAGGCGTACGACAAGAGACATTTTCTTGACAGGATGTGGTGGTGATGAGGGTAATGCATGTTGTGTGAACTAAAGTGTAAAGTCAGTAGACTAGTAGAAGTCTTTGAATTGTTAATGTCATCCTTTGGTTAACTAATTTGTATGCAACTGGGAAGCTGAAATGTAATGAGGAATTTGTGCGAATGGAATATTTATGTAAGGCCTCAAGGAACAGACACAAAATAAATATTTTTGTCCATGTCCGTTCAAGTGTTAACAAGAGGAGCGTCTGCAGAAAAACAAGCAATCAAAGCTTCACACCCTAGTTGTTGAGGATTTTCCATATTCAGCGCACTGCAATGTCAATGTTAGTTGCGATTCAGTCTCTCACTTGTCTCTCTTTTTCAGTGCCATAACTGCTTGTTTACGTCAGCCTCTACTACGTTAGTCTTAAAGTGTAGTTAGAGTTCTGCCCTTCAGCCATCGTTGTGTTTTGTCTCAGATGTTCCCTGGCGATGTTCTCTGGTGCATCGTTGTGTTTAATCTGAGATGTTTCCTGACGATATTCTCTGGTGCATTGTTGTGTTTTGTCTGAGATGTTTGCTGACGATGTTCTCTGGTGCTGCTGCTGCTGCTGTGTGTAGGTGGTGGTGAAGACCAGGGCCGAGTACCAGGCGGAGCAGAAGAAGGCCAAACTCAAGGTGCCAAAGGTGGAGGAGTTCACCATCAGCATCACCGATGGAGTTTCCGAGAGACTCAAGGTACAGTGGGCTTTCTGTCCATAATAAAGGGCTTTCTTTCTTTCTCTCTCTCTTACCTTCTTTCTCTCTGGAGAAATACAGGAACACACACACACACACACACACACACACACATTCACAAGTATGAAGACTCAATTATCAAGACTTGATGCGAACATATTAATTTCAAAGAACTCTGGTCCCCATTTGATGCAAGTTGTCCTTGGGTACAATTGAGATGTACATAGAATTAGGTGTCATGTCAGGTAGGCATATTAATGAGTAAAAGTAGTAGTAGTAGTTCTATCTTTCATGAACTGCTTAAGCAAATGCTGCTTAGGAGGCTTACAGTATTATGAAGTAAGATCAGAATGTGAAAAAAGGCAAAGATATTCTTATGCTGTCTTTCAAGCCAAGGACACCTTTGAAACCAGACTTGTTCAACACATTTTATGTCACATAGGGAGACAGGAAACTTTGTCTGGCATAAAGCTGTCATGATAGCAGACACTAACACACAGTGTGACAAAAGCAGGTTTGTCTCAAGACAACACAAAGACTGCCAAATCACCTGCAATGCTGCATGTGTGTGTCATAATTACCAAAGTTGAGATGGCAGCAGTGAAATCTTGCAATATTCTGTGGTTCATTGTTTTTATAAATACACAACCATTTGCAGAAAAAAAACCCACTTATCCTCATCACATTATATCTTTTTCCTCAGACTGTGTTTATCGCTGGTAATCTCACCAATCATCACATTTTTCACATCCACATCTACTACAAATCTGCAGTGCTACTTACTGGCAGGTTACACCAGGCACATAACTAATAAGTCTTCTAAAATGATTTTTACGCTCTGCTAACGAAACGCTTCAGTTGCACACCTGGTAACCTCACATCATCGCAACATTTATTTTCATATACACATCTTCTATACACCTGCACATCTTACCCTCTGCAGCGCTCCTTACTCCTCAACCCTTGAATTATTCTGGCCTGCAGCCCGTCTACAGACCCGTGGGTAGCCATCGCATCTGAGCCATTTAGCGCACACAGAGGAACAGGGGAATGAGGTGTTATGGAGAGGAGGCAGCTGAGCTCTAATGCTCCCAAAGGGCCAACAGGGGGGTTGTGCTTCTGAAGCTAACTAATGTTAAGAGATGGGAGTGCCCAGGAGAGGAGAGGAGGAATTGAGGGAGATGGGGTGAGGAGAGGAGAGGAGAGGAGGAATTGAGGGAGATGGGGTGAGGAGAGGAGAGGAGAAATTGAGGGAGATGGGGTGAGGAGAGGAGAGGAGGAATTGAGGGAGATGGGGTGAGGAGAGGAGAGGAGGAATTGAGGGAGATGGGGTAAGGAGAGGAGAGGAGGAATTGAGGGAGATGGGGTGAGGAGAGGTTAAGAGAGGAATGTAGACGTGAGGAGAGAAGCAGAACAAAAGAACGAGTGTTTGCAAGTGTTTGTGGAAGTTTGACCCGTGGAATAAAGGTAATTTAAAGAGCGGGCCAAGGAGAGCGTCATTATGAATTCAGGAGAAGGAGAAGGAGAGAAGCACTGAAGCCTGTCTGTTGAGGGGGAGTAGCGCTTCATCAGCGTTGCAGTTTGCAGGTGTCCAGTGAAGCTTCAGTGATCACATTTTGTGTTTGCTTTTGAAATAGAAAATAGCACGTCCACTGTACGCTGAGAAGTGGGTAAGACATAGGCAAGGCCTCACCTAACGCAAGCACTGAACCGTTACATGTAGTCTGGGAAATATTCCATTGAGCACAATCTCCTGCTGTCATGTCAGGAAAAACCTATTTGGGTTTTTGGAACCCATGTTGATGTCTGCTGTATGGAGGATAAAGCTCCATTTTCAGCACCACAGATAGAAGATGGTTGAAGACTGACTGTATTGCTGTTGAAATACTGTATACTGCATGGAAATGGATCTGGGGAAATGGAAATGGATGAAAGCTGTCTAAAGTGACAAGGCCCCTTTAGAGTGTCTCTGAAAAGGCAATGGAAGAAGATCTGCTTCAGCAAGGTAGTGAATAGAGAATTGGGCAATTCCACGGAAAATGGACTTTTTGTATCATCTATAACGCCAGTGAAATGCCTTGGCATTTGTATGATGTGAATGATAACATTCATTTTTTGTGCATTTTTTCTCATGTACATTCTTCAGCCAAAAATAGCAAATGCTCAAATTTCATGTAATCATTCACATCATACCATACCATCACATTTAATTGGCGTTATGGATGTTACAAAAAATGTAATTTTCCATGGAATTGCCCAATCAATGTATGATACTGATTCAGTGGTACCTTTTACATTTTGGTTAAATGCAATATAGCGTAAAATATGACTTTCTTTCTCATCCACTATTATGGATTCCTGCTTTCCAGCTAATTCATTCTTGGTGTATTGTATTCAGGAGCCAACTCTGGTTCAGTGCAATGTTAAGAGTTCAGAGTTAAGTGCTCAGGCTCTTGAGATCAGATGCGGGTCTGATGCAGGGCTATTAGACAGCGTTAGGGAGATGCTGCGCTGCTCGTTGGCAGGGCTGATGTGAATGGACAAGGCCCTGGCGGTGTGCTGATCGCCTGAATGGACGAGGGCCTGCCTCTGCGCTGGAGATAGCGTTGACGGATGGCGCCCGCACCCTGGGCCCACTCTCCCGCGATTGGTCCCAGGTGTGTGCCCATACAATTCCCTGCAGCGATTACATCTGCAAATGAAAGCGCCGTTCCCTCCTCTCTACCGCCCCTCCCCTCCCACTTCCCCTTTTTCAGACAAATCAGACAAAACAATGGAAGCTGAGCAACAGAGGTCTCTCTGGTGTGTGATGCCTCAGAGCAGAACTTATTAGCATAGCTTGTTAAAGTTTAAAAAAGGAAATTACAAAGATGACTTAATTAAGGGGGCGGAGAATGGAGAAGGAGGAAGAAGAGGGGGGAGGAAGAGGGGGAGGTGAGGGGAAAATGGGTTGGCTTGGGTGTCTGTTTGTAAAGCTAATTGCTAACACTGAACGGCTGCAAGAGGCTTGCTGTATGGAAGCTGTCAGAGTAAAAGTATTGTTTCATTGTACCCAGTCAAGCCTGATATTGTGGTATACAGTACAGATGTCTCAACTCTAACAAATCTTCAGTTTAGATATATTTTAATTTACTCTAAGCTGTACACTAAAAAGGACAGGAATCTTTTCAAATCTAAAGTAGAAATGCTAACATATTTGAATATGCCAACCATATTCCCACCTGCTGTTAATAACTGCAAGCATTATGCATTAAAATACTACTATCGAACATCTACATAAACAAATTACTGAATACAGTACACAATGTTTCCATTGCCCTACAGTATTCTATTCAATGTTGGTATTTTTTCCCAGAAAATATACAGACTTTTATTAGCTTGCACTACCTGTGCATGACTGTCCAGACCTATCAGAGAGTATGAAAGCCCAGGGGTTTGTATGTATTTGCATTCTGGGGAGATGAGCCAAATCCTCCAACAATTATATTTTTGCCCTACCAACAAGACCAGAGATGAAAGCAAAGAGAGGGTGTGCAAGCAAACTCTGATGCGAGAGATTTCAGCTGGCAGAATAGAAAAAGACTGTGTGTGTGTGTGTATTCTGTGGCAGATGCCAGGGGGTATTGGTCAGAAGCTGAGATCCTGACATACCGACATCCTGACATACCGCCTACACAGCAAGCGCTATTGTTTAGTCTACCATTTTGTAGCCACCTGAGGGAGACTGAAGAGTCAGAGATACGTGGGCGGAGAGAGTGGAAAAAAGAGTGTGTGTGTGTGTGTGTGTGCGTGTGTGTGTGTGTGTGTGTGTATGTGTGTGTGTGTGTGTGTGTGTGTGTGTGTGTGTGTGTGTGTGTGTGTGTGTGTGTGTGTGTGTATGTGTGTGTGTGTGTGTGTGTGTATGTGTGTGTGTGTGTGTATGTGTGTGTGTGTGTGTGTGTGTGTATGTGTGTGTGTGTGTGTGTGTGTGTGTGTGTATGTGTGTGTGTGTGTGTGTGTGTGTGTGTGTGTGTGTGTGTGTGTGTGTGTGTGTGTGTGTGTGTGTGTGTGTGTGTGTGTATGTGTGTGTGTGTGTGTGTGTGTGTGTGTGTGTGTGTGTGTGTGTGTGTGTGTGTGTGTGTGTGTGTGTGTGTGTGTGTGTGTGTGTGTGTATGTGTGTGTGTGTGTGTGTGTGTGTGTATGTGTGTGTGTGTGTGTGTGTGTGTGTGTGTGTGTGTGTGTGTGTATGTGTGTGTGTGTGTGTGTGTGTGTGTGTGTGTGTGTGTGTGTGTGTGTGTGTGTGTGTGTATGTATGTGTGTGTGTGTGTGTGTGTGTGTGTGTGTGTGTGTGTGTGTGTGTGTGTGTGTATGTGTGTGTGTGTGTGTGTGTGTGTGTGTGTGTGTGTGTGTGTGTGTGTGTGTGTGTGTGTGTGTGTGTGTGTGTGTGTGTGTGTGTGTGTGTGTGTGTGTGTCTGTCTGTCTGTCTGTCTGTATGTATTAGAATGAGCTGACAGTCTGCACTTGAATAGACTTCTACACTACAGCAGTCGCTGTTTCTTCACATGTCTGTCTGTGAGATCTGCTCCAGTAGTTCAGCAGTCCAGGAGTCTTCCAAGGACCTCAGCCAGTCCCCTTGCAGGATGGCCGCATGTGCACAATTAAGCCCTCTGGACTCTGATGCTCATGCCTGGTCTTAACTTGTGGTTATTAAGTGAAGCCGGCTCTGTGGACACTAGCCAGCCGTGTGTGTGTGTGTGTGTGTGTGTGTATGTGTGTGTGTGTGTGTGTGTGTGTGTGTGTGTGTGTGTGTGTGTGTGTGTGTGTGTGTGTGGATAGATAGATAGATAGATAGATAGATAGATAGATAGATAGATAGATACTTTATTGATCCCCAAGGGGAAATTCAAGGTCTCTGTGTGTGTGCGCGTGTGTGTGTGTTAGGGGTGGGGTGGCATCCTGATCTAGCCGGCCTGGCTATGAGCTTTTTTTTACTTATGAATGCTGTTTGTTGTTTTGCCATTTACTCTATGCTTTGGCAAATCCGCCTATTGTCACTGTACATGTCAGCAGTTAGCAGAGCCTTCAATTTAAGTCTACATATTACCCCACAGACTTTTACTTACATTTCCTCAGCGTCATGCTGATTGAATCTGACAGAATTGAATTACTTCCTGAGCCTTGGTGTGAAATTTGATCCCATTTTGTTTACACAAACAGTCTTTGTTTTTACTCTGCCTGTCAGATCATAAAGTGTCAAACACAAGTACAAAGGCATCTCCACTTACACAAATTACATTTTGCTGCTAATATATATTTAATAAAGGAGCCATGCCTTTCGTTTCTCCGATCGGCTTTTCTGTTCTCCATATTCACTGAGCATGACTGCAGTATATGTATGCAAAGATGAGTCTGGCCCTTGGCTTGCACTTGTCTGAGCTCTGTAGTCTTGTCGTGGTGCCAGCGTGAACCCTCCGCTTGGAATCAGACAAAATAGAGTAATCATTGGGGTGTGTGGGTCCCGTTGGCTCCATGCTGTTGTCATTTGTCATGTTAAAGGGGACACGGCATCGGAGGCCCTGGAGGGGAAGGCGCGAGGCTTTTGTGCACCGCGACTTCCTTGAAGATTGATGAGTCCAGATGGCTTTTACTCTGTTCGGAGTCTGATTAATTTCACTGCTTTCTTTTGTGAAGGAATAAAAATCCATCTCAGCCATCTTGCGTCTTTTCTTTTTTGTGTTCTATCCCCTCCTCCTCCTCCTTGTCATCTACTTGAGCTGGCAAAGAAAGCAGGCAAGAAATGTCAAGGTGTGTCACTAAAATTTCACGTTTAAAATGTATTCCATTTTTGATCTATTTCAAGAGAGAGAGAAAGAAAATCAGAAAATAGTTTGAAAGGATGAATGAATTCTCCCCAAGTGTTGATTCAAGGTAATTGATTTTGTTCAGGCACTTTGATTGCAAATGCCAGGCGTCCATCACACCACCCCCCATCTTCTAGTCTCATCTTTGCCCCCTGGCAATTCCTCACCCTCTCCTAGACCCTGTCCAAACTAGGCAAAGCCAGGTAAATATAAACACACATAATTATTTCTCTGTTTAGCCAGAGACTTTCTAATGTGGAGACACAGCACTCAAAAAATACTCCATAGAAATGCATGGGGCTAGTTTGTCACGCCAATATGGCCGTTGTCTACACATATCCCACCCCTTCCTCGGCAAAACGTCGACATGTGAATACATTGAGCCAATCATATGGTGTGTTGTGAAGACATCGTGCCAATCATGTGTTGTGATCTCGCCGCTGGAGCAAGATTGGTGTCGTGAAGCCTTGCGCACGCGCATTTCTGCCGAAATGGATGCCCGACGAGTGCCTAAAAAGCGTTGTCAAATGGCCGCCGAGTGGAGAGACTTGCCTAAAAGGACTTTGGTTTAGCTCCTTCATCCAAATTGAAACGCTGTATGCCGACACTGAAAGTGATATTTTTCGGAGATAAATTTGAACACTCCGGGTTCATGTTGTAGTGTGGTACAGGAAATGGAGAGAGAAAAAAGAAGAGCTTCAGATATGATGATGTGTGGCTTCCATGACACTGATAAAAGTTAATGTTCCAGACAAACCACCAACAACAAACACTTTAATGGTCCTTCATAAAAGTGTTTTATAGTGTTCTAGTCTGGACGCAAAACTTTTGAAAAACATTACGAAAGCGATAATGTGTACTGAGATCATTTTCACCTCAAATATGCATATTTCTATTTAACTGGCTTAATGTGGACATGACCCTAGTGTTTCCTGTATGGCGTAATGTGAGGAGAGCCCAGGGACCAATTACTGTTCACAGTATTGCTGCCAGCTCTCCTCGTGGGTTACTGATGTCGCTAAGGTCACTGTCTCTGTGGAGGCTGTCCTCTCGTTGGGCAGGGAGGACTCAGCGACACCCTGTGGCTTACACTGTGTGTGTGTGTGTGTGTGTGTGTGTGTGTGTGTGTGTGTGTGTGTGTGTATGTGTGTATGTGTGTAGATGTTTGTACAGTTGTGCAAATGTGTAGGTATATGTGTTTGTGTGTGTGTGTGTGTGTGTGTGTGTGTGTGTGTGTGTGTGTGTGTGTGTGTGTGTGTGTGTAAGTACTTGTTTGTATATGTATGTTTGTATGTACATCTCAGGGGTACACAACCTCAAGAGCCAAGACAATAAAACTGACTGTAAAGAGACTAACATTGATCACAGAGAGGGGTTAATACGCAAACAAAGATACAGAGTGTGTGTGTGTGTGTGTGTGTGTGTGTGTGTGTGTGTGTGCCTGTGTTATGTTTATGTTTATGTTTATGTTTATGTGTGTGTGTGTGTGGTATATATTAATGAGGGTGACTTTGTGATATTAACGGGAGTTTTGCCTGTTTAGCTGTTGGGGAGAGATATACCCTACCACACACGCACACACACGCACACACACGCACACACACTCACACGCACACATAACCACACTCTCCTCACTTTTCCCCTACAACTTCATATCCAGCCACCCAGCCACTCATTAGCAAACCAAATGTGGCTGTTTTGCATACCCTCTGAGCCTCGTTAGTGGAGTATCTCAGGGAACAGGTAGCATAGCAGCTTGGGCCTCTTCTCTCCCCACATAATCCACCACAGCGCTAACAACAAACCTCACTGGAAGCCATGAACATCTGAGCAGGGAGGAGGATGAAAGTGAGAAAATAAAAGCAGAGTGGCTTGTTGTGGCTTTTAAGTCTCTTGCCCCATCCAGAATGCACACACACACACACACACCACACACCACACACACACACACACACACACACACACACACACACACACACACACACACACACACACACACACACACACCACACACACACCACACACACACCACACACACACACACACACACCACACACACACACACACACACACACACACACACACACACACACACACACACACACACACACACACACACACACACACACACACACACACACACACACACACACACACACACACACACACACACACACACACACACACACACACACACACACACACACCACACACACACACCACACACACACACCACACACACACACACACACACACATTGCACTCTCTGCCAGTCTTTTAAGTGTAATGAGCCTTAGGGGAGCCCAGATTTTTATCTCATAAAAGAAAAGTTTAGAAGGAGCAACCAAGGACTTTGAATGTTCGTTGTGAGAGTGTTTTCTTTCTTTTTCATGCTGGCTCTCCTGAGAGAGCTGGCCTGATTGAACGCCATTAACATAATTATAAACGAACCTGCGTGTGCGGTGAGAGGACGAATCCTCTTCATGCTCTAACCTGGAGTTCTAATGATTTTTTATTTTATTTGTTCTGAGCCTGGGATAGCTCTGCTCAGGCAATGCTATGGATTTGTGCTTTATTGATGCTAAAATAAAATGGCAGACAGCTGTGGTTTTCAGTGGGGGTACAATAATACTGTCTACACAGAATAAACTACGGGTTCACATTTCCTCTTATGTGAGATACCATGAGAGCCTTTGGCCTTTTACTGATGGCTGTGTGTTTTGGTGTGTTCACTGGTGTCTGTGTAAGCATACTGTACTGTATGTGCTTTTGGTGTCTGTGTAAGCATACTGTATGTGCATTTGGTGTCTGTGTAAGCATACTGTACTGTATGTGCACTGGTGTCTGTGTAAGCATACTGTATGTGCATTTGTGCAGAGAGGAGATGGAGGGAAGATAGGTGTTGCTCAGCGGCTGTTGACTTGATAGGGTGGAACACCCACAGGAGAGGTGTGTGTGTGTGTGTGTGTGTGGGTGTGGGTGTGTGTGTGTGTGTGTGTGTGTGTGTGTGTGTGTGTGCGTGCGTGCGTGCGTGCGTGCAGATTCCCAGGGTAATGTTATTGTATGCGTCATATTGCTTCTCCCTAACCACAGGACCTCAGTGATATTTTACCTCTCTCTCTCACTGTCTCTCTTTCTCTCTCCCACATCTCTCACTGTCTTGCCCTTGCAATCATCTTTCTACTCTTCCCATCTCCCCCATCTCTGCCTCTCCCTTACATTTGCAGTCAAGTCACTATGCCCCTGCTCTTACCTATTCAGCTCGCACAGCGCAGAACAAATACATTTTTTTCCTCTCAATACCATCAGACCCCAACTCAATATCTGTCAGCTCAAGCAGATCATTTGCCAGCGACTAAACCTACTGCATCAGCCTCATGATTAACTGAACAGATAAATGCATCGCTTGCTCCCAAGCTCCGGAGCTCAATCAGCGCTCATGTCTCATGATCCTGGATCCTGTGTGCATCTTGGAGGCCCATTGATTCAGTTATTGACTCAACTGCACACCTGGGGCTCAGGCTGGAACTGTTTTCAGCTGTGTGGGTGCCAGAGAAGTTGTCTTGCCACACGGGTCTTACACACACACACACACACACACATACATACACACTTGCACACATACACATACACATACACATACACATACACATACACATACACACATGCACACACGCACACTTACACATACACACACACACACACACACACACACTGAGACACATGCAGGCACAATCCCATTTGTATGCACACACACTCACATGCATACACTCAGACGTCTCTCTCTCGCTCTCTCTCTCTCTCTCTCAGATACAATCACACACACACACACACACACACACACACACACACACACACACACTCTTTGACATATACGGCACAGATGACTTCTTGGAAAGGGGTCTTGCTGTGCCTGTGG
>NC_063190.1:25679301-25684301 GCF_017589495.1 Alosa alosa | reverse complement strand
GTATAGTGTTCCTGGTGGTGTATAAGGCCTTCACTTATGACCACACCTGCCCTGAAGGCTTCATCTACAAGGTAAGGCACTGGACACTAGGTACTGCTCATAAGCATATACAGTATGTACATATAGTAGTAGGCCTTTATTGTATGCAGCGATGTGACCTGTCGTCTGTCCATTGATGTGAATGTTTTCTCTTAACATGCCATTGAGCTTTCACCATGCCGTGGTGCTTTCACCATGCCGTGGTGCTTTCACCATGCCGTGGAGCTTTCACCATGCCGTGGTGCTTTCACCATGCCGTGGTGCTTTCTTTCTTGTCCCCCCTACCAACAGCATAAGCGTTGCATCCCGGCTTCTCTGGAGGCGTACTACAACTCCCAGGATGCCAACTCGCGGGGGCGGTTCTACACAGTCATCAGCCACTACAGCATGGCCAAGCAGACCAGCTCCCGCTCCGTCTCGCCCTGGATGCCAGCGGGTGGCGGCCCTCACGACGCCAAGCCGCCCAACACAGACAGCCAGTGAGAGCCAGTCGCTCAGAACCTGCTCCACTCCGTTTATTTCTTCATTCCTTCAATCAATCTACAGGTCTGGAGCCCAGCAGTGTCTCTCTCTCTCTCCCTCTCTCTCTCTTTCTCTCTCTCTTTCCTTCTCTCCCTCTGTCCCCTCTCAATCATCACAACATCTATGGGATCCATCTGAGAATCAGTAGATGTTAATCTGTCAAATCTCACCACAATCCTCCAACCATACCAGCTGTTTAGCAGAATGTGTAGTGCTTCATTCTTCTTTTCTCTTTTTCTCTCCTCTCTCTCTCCCTCCCACCATTTCTTTCTTTGTTAATGATCTCCTTGAGCTCCATTCATTTGACTGATGAGTCTAATTGCTGTCTATTTTTTATTTTATTTATTTATTGGTACTCCTATTTCTACTTGATGAAAGAGGACTATTTGTATAAAGGCATGATCTTAAAAACACATTCTTTTTTTTTTTTTTTTTTTTCTGCGTTGTTGTCAGAGAGCAAACAAAGCTCATTCTTAACTTGTAGTTTAATGACTTAATGCTCATTTCCGAAAAATGTGACAAGATTCATGCTATGACCAGGCTCAAGATGAGTTCGTTTTTAATCTCATTCTTAATATTGTCCACATTGCAGCGTCAATATACTGTACATGTTCTGTAAAAGAATTTTCCATGAAGAAAATATATGTTTGTATGAACTGCACATGGATGACGACAGTTATGCTAATATTGATGTTAATGAATTATCAAATCTCTACTTTGTATTTTACCATGAGTGTCTGGAGAATGAACACAGCTTTTAATCATCGTACTGTAGTTCCTGACTTGAACCAGGACGGGCATACTCCACCCCTCATTACGGCAATAGTATGTATCATTGTGCATAGTGCTGTTTAATATATTGTTTTCTCATTGACTGGAATGAAAACAAACAAACAAACTAAAAAACTAAAAATCTGCAGCACATTTGTAATATGAGAGACACATTGTCTGTGAGATGCTGAGCCACAGGAGGAAGAGTTAATTTAGATGAATGACACCTTGGAGAATGGCTTGGACATGGATCAGATTGGTGGAAAAGCATCTGTCTGTCTCTGTCTGAGCTAACTTTGACACGCTTAGATATCCTCACTGCAGTTCAATTTCATTTCATTTTTTAATCCGTTGTCAGAAGAAGAAGAAAAAAACAGGTTTTGAACTATTGTGCTGTCGTTAGTTGATATGTAGCAAAGTGTGGAGTATCTTGAGTGTGTATCCTTTAGATTTGGACAAAAAACAATAAAACATGACGTGTTAAGTAAACAGTGTGCTCTGTCTTCTTCTTTTAGTCCACCTTTCTCTGCCTGCAAGATTCTGAGGGAGGGATGGCGAGAAAGTGAGAGAGAGAGAGAGAGAGAGAGAGAGAGAGAGAGAGAGAGAGAGACAGAGAGAGAGAGAGAGAGAGAGAGAGAGAGAGAGAGAGAGAGAGAAAGAATATGTTTGTGGACTGTGGTAAGAGATTGGCTGAGTATTTCTTATTCCACAATTAGAGTAATTAGCTGCCTCTGTAGTCTAGACAATGCTGTCACCATTATGTTATCCAAGCACCAGCTTGAGACTCAGAGTTTGGAGGGCTCCCTTGTTTGGAAACCTGTGTTTTGATGGCTACCCCATTATGGATTAAATAAACAAGCCGCTCAGCTTCACTGGAGAAACAGTGTAGAAGGTATTAATTTAACACATCACAAATGCTATAGATCTGCTGGCTAAGGCGTGATCTCGGAGCAGAAGAAATGCTTATATTACAACGTAGTGTTGCATTAAACTTCATGACATTCCTGTTTGTTACTGTAGATATATGAAAAAACCTTACCAGTCTAAAACGTATTGGAACACAGAAACAAAACGGTCTAAAATTGGCCTTCCAATTCTCATACCATATGTTGCCCTATTGATTGATTGATTGATTGATTGATTGATTGATTGATTGATTTGTCATTGGTTGGTTGGTCAGCTAGCCAATAAATTGAATGACATAAATCTGATGCTGCAGAGTATTCTTTCCTTACTTTGGCCCTTCTTTGAATCGAAACACTTTGCTGTTCAAGAGACCGATAAATGCCTGCGCCATGGGAGTAAAAAAAACAACAAATTTCATTGACACCAGAATTGGCTGGATTTGTCACAACCCTGCTGGGTTTGGATCAGTGGCAAATTAGTTGCATGCTCTTTGATGCTTTGATAGCTTTCAAGTATTCAGACCATTCTGAATACAGGATTAACTTTGAGCTCCGTTCTGTGATTGGGCAGAGAAATCAAAGACTGTTTTGTGTCCGAGAAATTAGTTTTTCCCAGATTGCCAGCACTGAATTGGGGTCATGCTCATCCAGTGCCAAGCTTGAAAAGCATTTCTCAGACTGTCACTGGAGTTCAAGACCGCAACATTAAGACATCAGAGGTCTGAGTTACTATTTTGTGTCAATATCTTACTTCTTAATCACGTAGAAATAGTTTAATATCTTTCATAACAACAGCCCCTTAGTAGTTCTAAAATGACTGACACACAGCCTCATGGGCCATGTTGCTTAAATAGGCATTTTACCCAGATACACCCCCTATTGTTCTATGAATGCATTGTTTTGGCCAAAATATAGTACATCTTGTATTTGAGATACCACCTCTTTTCCATACAATGTAATAACCATTGACATTGTGTAGCTTAACTGATATTAACGTTTTTCATGTGACGTATTCTAGGTTCTATAGCTTTGTTTACATCCAGCTGGTAGGCAAGGGACAAGTTGAACCCATTGAACATCGTTGTCTGCAGCTGCCTCTCAGTAGGCTACATCTCTGTATTTCAGCAATGTCAACATTTCAGGCATCAATAAAGGTGATGATGAAACGTTATCCCATTGTTCAATATTTGATAGCCTGTCACAGGAACGTTGTTTCGCTAAAATCGCCCTGATTTGGTGCATTGATCTGTATCGAGAACCTGCATGTAGCCTAATGGTAGCCTAACTTTTTTTCTCTGTTCAAAACTCGGTTTACACGAAGACGATAGCCTTTCTTAGAAGCTGTGAAATTTGACCAGAAAGGAACATGTCTTCCTTCTGAAAGCTGACACAAAATCAAACAATATTTGATCATTTAACTTCAACTGAACAGCGACAGGATTTGGTAGGCAGTAGACTCAGCAGACTTTAAACGGTAGCCTAGAAGCTACTGTTATAGCCAGCGTCAGTCAGCATCATAACATTAATGGCGTTAGTCATGAATCCTGTAACATATTATATCATATAAACAGCGATGGCTTATTCCAAGACGATCTGCATGGATATATAACCACCCAGAACACCCAAAAAACTCAGAATGTGAGTGATAAAGTTCATTAATTGTGTGAAACTTTTATTAGTTATCCATTGCAGCATAAACATATTAGGCAGTTATGCTAGCTCAGCCTTTAAATATGTTGTTATTTTGGTCATGTGGACTTGATTAAACGGGTAAAGATAATTCATAAACTGCTTATTTCTTACATGACTGAAGCAGTAGCCTAGGTTCAACAGTGGTGTTTTGAGGTTGCTGTGTTAAGTTGTTGTGTGTGATCGCTAAACTATTAGGATCAAATCAGTTTATTTTTTGACATACACGGGGAGTTAGCCTAAGTGACCTGTAACGTTAGCCTATAGCACAAAAGCCTATTCTGTTTTCATTTATTAGCATGTGTTGTGATTATAGAATCAAATGACACACATGATAACTTGAAATAGAAGGACAGAAGATAGGTGATTGATTGTCCACAAGCACGTATTTCACGAGACAAATTAGAACAAACTGTTCGGTGTTAAAAATAATCTTGCCATGTTTAAAATGCTGCACTTTTTTCCCTTCATAGCCTGTCTCTGGCAATTCATTTTTTGGATGACTGTAGATAGTTGTATTTTAGCCCTACGTCTTCGTAGACAGTAGGCTACACCATTAGGCTATCTTGAGAATAAAAGACTTCACAGCTGCTAACGATCATCCTCCACAACCACGAGGATAGGTAGGCTAAACGGTCGTTTCGTCGCCTTTTTTTGCTTCTTATTGTAAAACCAACTGTTAGGGCCTACACAAGTGGTCGGCATCCCGGTCAATATTTGATATTAAAATTTCAATTTTGAAGCTATTTGTAACTATGTGTAGCCTATTCAACCCGACTGTTGTAGGCTTGCCTACCACTCTCTCTGCAGTGCCTTTGCCTACCATTCTTGCCTACCACTCTAGTTGTAAACAAACGGTCACATGACATTATGACGTTGGTGCAAAACCTTAATAGACCCTTTCAAGAGAGTTCCATTATCAGCATCATAGTTGGCCCCACAAGGCTTCCTTTTTAACATTCCATATGTTATCTTAATGCAGAGGAAGTAGATTGGGGCCCAAATAGAACGTTCAAGCATTGTTTTTGTTTTTATTGTTGAAAGGGTCTATAGAAAGGTGTTCACAGCCCCAAG
>NC_063190.1:25646801-25676801 GCF_017589495.1 Alosa alosa | reverse complement strand
ACGCTTTTGTCTGTGCATGCAATATTCACTGCAGGAAGAGTCAGAGTGGCTGAATTATTTACTTATCGTTCAATTATTTATATGGAATTGTCTCGTAAAAGTCTGTTAAGTTTTCAAAATCAGCCTTAAAAAGGCAAACCGATTCTGACAGAATTATTTTATTTGTGAGGAACCTCAAGGGACATATTTAGAAGTGGACTCCCATAGAGCAGTCCCACAGATGCCAAATGTTAGTGCTTTCACTGAGAGCTGACATTTTTGACACATGCTAACTGTGACACTGGACATTGAGAACTTCCCCTCTACAATCACTGAAGCTTGTTTATGCGTCGCTCACTCTTACAGTGACAAGTCACACAAGTAACCTGGTTTGCTCTCTGAACTGCGCTGAAAGGGCTACAACCACACTGCAATGGTCCGGAGAGGAATGACTAAGTGCTCTGCTGCTATAAAAAGCCCTCACATGCGGCCTAAGGTTCTGTCATGTCATTGTGAGACACTTCAACATTTTTGTCGTTGTCAGAGTCCTTGTGCCAAGTTCAGAAACTAGGTGCATCTTGCCATCCTGTTTTTCTTCCTGACTTTTTTACGCTTGTTGTGATTATATTTGTTATTATGTTATTGTGATGTTGTTATTGTAATTATGTTTGTTGTGATGATTATTATGTTGTTATGTTGTATAAGTTGTTTTTCTCTCTGTGTGGGTGTCATGACATGTCTGACTCTTAGCTTTTGATATGTCTAAGCTGTTTAGACAAATGCACAATGCAAAACAACCCAGTGTAATTGGGCATTTGGGCAAGTCAAATTGCAGTGCATATCCAACAGTGAAAGAATTTCTCACACGTCAACAGCTTATGTTTGTAAATAGAGAGTTTGCCCGTATTTGTCACTTTGCCTGCAAACTATCCATGTCTTTTGACTCGTGTGCTGCTATTAATTCCGAGGAACAATGGCAGATACACTCTTATTAATACATTGTAAAACTTCACTAGGCTTCACATTTCATTTCATGTGGGGCAACTCGCACACAAAAAAATAATAATAATTGGAGTGCTGTATCGAATAATCTTCCCTTTTGCTAAGCAGGCCAATTTCCACACTAATTACAGAGCCTGTCTCTGTACAACTCGACTTTATAGCGCCCACTTGCCTTATCGGTCAATGCAGAGCTATTAAACCTCATCAGGAGAAGAACAATGAGCCATGCTGCTGTTTTCCAGCACTGATTTCGACATGAAACCGCCACAGCTCTGACAGACCCGTTCTCTCTTGGACCCTGGGCCAAGCTAACGTCCAACGCCATCCAGATAAGCATCAGAGAAATACTTATGAGAGCCCTCCACAATACTTTGACCCCCCTCCACACACACACACACAAACTCTCTCTTACACAAACACACACTGTGTGATGTCTGTGTGAAGTCTGTCTGACTTTGTGTCCACCATTCACCATTCTGACTCCTCAAGACTTGGTAGACTGTCAAAGACCAAAGTCGGCGTAAGCCGTGCTTGGATAATGGTGCAGAATGAAATGTTACACAATATCGACGATAATGTTTTCATCCATTGTTATAGTTTGACTATATTGCTTCCCTTGCTTTTGAGGTTTGCATATCTCCACTGGATTTAAATTGGGCTAAAGCCAAAGCTAATGAGCAGCCATCCAAATGAGATTCAATGTGATTTGCTCAGCTAGTGGGTCAAAGTCATTAATGCAGAGATCACTGCAGTGCAGAGCTAGCTAAATAGACACAGATAGTGAACCAAAGGATCCAGTACCCACTTCAACAGGGTAACTTGAAACTATGTTCAGTTTTTAAATCCTCATCCATAATAAGTTCTGTCAAAAGCTAAACAAATGTGGTGTTTTTCTAACCCTGAAGAGAAGCCATATTGTCATCATTACATTTCAGAAATGCACATCCCTTTTGCACATTCCCCATTGGCCAAAAACAAACTCATTATGCCATCCTCAACAGCTGGTTTCCAAACTATATTCCCCTAAGCCACACAGGGCAGTCTAATTATTGCCAAGCTATCCAATACAATGGATCTTTTCAAGGCCCATTGCAGTCATTTCCTACAATGGCCAAATGGCCTCATCACAAGAATGGGGTGCTAAAAATGCGATGTACACGCTTTGGCTGTCATAGTTTCCCAACTGTTCAAGTGTCAAGATGGAAGTGTCAGCGACCTCATTTTCAAAAGACCTCAAAACACTCAACATAAGACAGTACATCTAACAGGCAGCACCTGCTATAACATTCTCCTTGTTTTATCCCCTGTGTGGAAAATAGAAACCGTTTTCTGAAAGAAAGTCTGGTCCACATAACCTTCAGCAGAACAAAGATCCTACCACAACTGCTGCTTATACAATAAGCTCACACCATGAAACAACATACATGAACAGCACACAGTCTCACATTAATGTTACCACAGTCACACATTTTTATGTTACATGCAAAAGCCTAGTTAATGTTGTATATACACAGGCATAGCAATCCATCCTTATAGTCACAGGCAATAATGGCTTTCTATGTTTTGAAAATGGTCATGATAAATATCTTCGGTAGCTCAAATGATTCTAATGAATAGTCCCCAATTTGTTGAAACTGTATCCAGTCCTCTAAAGATGTGTGAAATATAAGGGAAGAAACTGAATGTTTCCAAAATGAGCCCTTTTTCAATTTGTAATGCGACACACACCTTTAATGGCTGCTGCAGTTTACACAATGGAATTCTCCTTCTCTCATTAATCTCTCTCTCTTTCCCTCCTTAGCCCTTAAACAGCCAATGTGCACTAAGATTGCATACATAGGCAGCTTCAAAAAGTATTTCACAAAAGAAAAATAGTGAGGTACAAAGACGTTTACATTCCCCAACCTCAAGCCCTCCATTTCCTTTTGTGGGTCTCTGCTGCTGTCCTTCTGTGGTTTGTACAGTACCATGCCTGTGTGAAACAGACTGCAGTCTCTCAGCTGGATAGAGAGACCCACGCGCAAATCTGTCACTTTCACCTCTGAGAAGCACTTCAGCTTGGCATGGCATGACAACCAGATAAAAAGGGGGTCCAGACGAGGTTTTAATGTGTTGCGTCAGAAGTGCTGAGGAGAGAGACTCGGGTCCAGCTGAGGGCAGACAACACTGACAGAACCCGCTGAGCACATTTGAAGTGTCCTATGCAAAACAAAACTTTTTCTCCGATCGTTGTCCTTGGCGCTTGTCTTTATTACTGCAGACGGGGCCGACTCCTTATCCTCTGTCGTTAAGCCTTCAACAGTGCGCCCTCTTACCTACCATGCTCTGTCTTCCCTGATGGCCTTCTCACAAACAACACAATCCATCACAGCCATAGGCGTGAGTCGTTCACACCCACCAAATACTCCGTTTGGCAGCAGCATCAGCCTTGCCCAACGCGTGCTCCTTAGCTCAGGCAGGCTGGTTGTGCAGGGTGCTCTGGCCATGGCGGCCTTGTCTCGAAGCTGACGGATGGGCAGGTGGGACCTGTCAGGCTCGGCTTTGTGAGTTCTACACTGGAGCAGTGCCTTGTGAGCTGGTTGTAACAAGATGAGGGCCGCGCTGGCACGGTGGACGGGCCCTGTCCAGTGGAAAGGTCAGTGTTTATACACTCCGGGCAGAAATGGCAGTGTTTGTTTGACAAACACCAGAGGCCAAGGCCGAAGCCACGGGAGGAGAGCGAGACCTGCTGGGTAGATGGCGAAATAGGGCACGGAGGGCTTGTGGTCACTTGAGGAAACAAGATGGTCATATGAGGAATGTGTTTCAGGGTTAATGTATTGCTTTATTGGTTGTTAGAGGGGTAGAGGAGCAGAACAATGCCTAATATTTCCCCAGTACTTTTGTGCCAAATTTGTGCTAGAGATATCACAAACTAGCTATTTGAGTCTCTTACCCAGTTTTGCGTTTGAGGATGCATCTACACTAAAAGCAAAACACTGAGGTTTACAAAGTACTAATGGATCTGAATGGAACCAGCTGTTGGAAAGGGTTCAGTTCATTTACATAGAATGAAAAGAAAACCAACAAAAACACGAAAAAGGAAACATACATCTGTTCACATTCTGTGTGTTGACATCTTCAGAACTTTCCATACTTCCCAAACTTTCCAGTACTTCTAAACTAAATCTTAAGGTAAATATCTATAGCCTACTATTTTAATTCATGGGAAGAATTAATAAAACGTTTTGACAAATAATGGTGTGAAGTAATACTGATCACTCAGATAACTGATAACTCAGATAACATGGAACTCAAAGCTCTTACAAAACTGAGCACCAAGAAAATCTAAAACCACTTCCACAGTCACCAAAATCACTGTGCTGGTGCGGACTGCTTCTTAGTAACACAATCGACAATGAAACATTTATGGCGGTGGGCAAACCCTAGCATAAAACTGCCCAACAGAACAACACACTAGCTCACACAGTGGAAAGCATTAGGCCAGCAGTCCTGATGAGTGCCTCTGGACAGACCAGGCAGGAGAGGGAGAGGCTGCTGGGCGACTATTCAATCCCACCGATCTCATCAAACATGCATGAGGCTGGAGCCTGGAGGAAAGCACTGGACACTGGGAGTCACTTAACTGGTGTCTTCAGCACCACGGACAGCTCCTTATCAGCACAATGGGACAAGGGGCCTGCATAGGGCCTGCATAACACACACACACACACACACACACACATGCATACAAATATCCACTCATACAAACAGACACACACATACACACCAGATACACACAGACACACACATACACAGAGAGAGAGAGAGAGACATTATAATTCAGTTGGCATAACTTTATGATGCTCAATCAATTTCCCATTTGAATTACTCCAGCCATGAAAAATTTGTGTTCTCCTAAACGGATAGATTAAAACAGTCCTTTTCTTCACACTGAGCGGAGGACAAGATTTTTGATCCCACAAAATCCAATCTGTACCCACCACATTCTGTCTGCAAGTAAATTAACATGAATCAATAAACCTTGTAACGGATTATCTTAGTCCTGATATAGACAAGAAAAGGGTCCAATACATCTGTGATCTTGCTATTTGAAACTGTTTAAATGGAATTATGATCATAAATACAAATCGCTGAAAAACGTTTACCTGGTTATCTGGAAAAGGTCCACAAAAGGAGCACTGATATTATCGTCAGACACCTGTGCAATAAGACACCTATAACTGGTAGTTTCCCAGCATGCCGTGCGAGCAAGAAACGTTTTGTTTATGTTCATATTTTTTGTATGCTCCTGTTGTACTGCTATGTGTCGAATCTTCAATTTTATTCGTGAATAAATGACTTGTTGTGAGAACTGGAAACCTACTTGTCATCTGCCTTACTTTTGAGTCTTGAGATCTTTTTTATCATGATCATCCTTTCATTTGAGGTTTGGAAAACTGTTTTATAGACATTTTGCATTTTACTTTTGCTTTTAAAACTTTGTTCAGAGTTTAACCCGTATCATGTAATTTTACATAGTGTGTAGGTAATTTAAAGGAATATCAGGAATATCTCTAGCCAGCTCTCTCTCTTTTGCCGCATTTCTTCCCCCATTTCCCTTCAAGGTCAACCCTCCTGTCCCATGTAATTACACAAAATGTCTATTCTGCACAACCTGAATACTTTACAATCTACTCTGCTGCTTAGCTGATAAGTAACCCCACACATAATCAACACTGCTTGAAAAAGGCAGCTATTTAGAGCAAGGTCCTTGTTATTCACATTTTGTTCTCGGGCTGTGACAACCTCATACATTTGATTCTTTGCGGACCGAGGATAGATTCACACATCACTTCACTCGTGCTGCGGACTTGGGCCTGCTACGACTCACAGGCCGTCTCGCGCCCATCTGAAATGAGAGCAAGCACGCCCCTTCCCCCGTTCGTTGGCGTTAACATTCCCAACTCAGCGAAGCGGAGCGAAGGAGTGGCGATGACAGAGAAGCTGGTGGGATTATCATAATAGAGGCCGCAGAACGGAGAAGACACTGTCAGAGATATTGTGGAAAAATGTGTTGACTGTGCTCATCAGAGGCGAGCGAGAGGGAAAAGCAGGACAAAGGGAAAAAGAGAGAGGGGGGAATGGTGAGAAAGGAAGAAAAAGTGTGAGAGAAAGAGACTGTGAGAGGAGAGAGGGAATAGGAAGTTAGTGAGAAACAGGGTGTGAGAAAGGAGGGAGGGAAAGAGAGAAGAGATTGTGTGAAAATGAGACCGGGGAGTGTTTGTTCCAGTATGTGACACAGTTAAAGCTGAAAAGAAAGAAAATATTAGAGAATGAGACGAGAGAGAAGGAGTGAGAGAGAAAGAGCGATACACAGAGATTATGGAAAGCCTTTTTTTCCTGCAGGCTATAATGACACAAATAACAGTGTGCCTGTTTGTGCTTTCTCTAGAAAGGAGGATCTCAACTGTGAGAATATGCCGTCAGTAGAAGAATAGATAAAGAGAGGGGATCCGTAAGCTTGAGAGAGCAAGATATAGACTGCAAAGCAAATGAGAATAGTTAAGCTGTGAAACGCGGGCCAACTTTTTATCACCTTCATACCGCCGTAGAAGACCAGTCCAGAAATAGACTCGCTATCTTGACAGAAGTGTACTGTATATCCACTCTTTCGCCATAATTGACTGTGTGTAACTGCCTTCCCTGCTCCCTGAGTGTCTGTTCCTCTCCCCTCTCGCCACTCGATCTCCCCCTGTCCCGCTCATGGTCAGAGGGTGGATTTTTCACATGGCTGGTGGGGTGTTCAAAGACATAATCGGTGAATAATTCACACTAGTTTATTTTCCAAGCAGCAGCAGCAGGTGAAGTAGTGGAGGTGCGTGTGTGTGTGTGTCAGTTTGTGTGTGTGTGTGTGTGTGTGTGTGTGTAGGGTGGGTTAACAAAAGTACTTGGCTATGAGGTGAAGCCAACGTTATTCGATGGGATGAGTCAGAATGGAACATCTGCGCTGTTCCCACAGAACTCTATTTTGGCCTTCAGGCTGTTGCAAACTTTCAGCACCTATGAGATCTGGTGGCGCAGCTCTGAATATTCAAACGTACATGTCTTTTTCACTGTTACAGAGCTGGATGTCAACTTTATTACCTTTTTGGGTAATCGTGCTCTAATTGGACAGAAGTTGTGGGTGGTGAGGTATGGCTTGAGAGCACTGTCGCATGAAGGCTAAATGAGCTCTGGTTGTCAGTCGGACATTGTTCAATGGCTGGTTAAGAGCTTAGGGCCTGATTTGTAGGTCTTTTTAATGGAAATTTCAGTCCATCCAACCAATGAACCCCATGCCCACAGATGACTGATGTTGCATGAAGTTCTATGGTCATCTTAGCCTGGGAATGCTCCAATGGGAAATGTTTCCCTCAGCCAGCAAGATGGAGGTTACATCAGTGACCAGAAGGGCTGATGTTACAGTCAAAACTGTCAGTGGTAGAGCTAGAGGAAGCAATAAAATGGTTGTAGCAATGCCAGCAAACGTCAAAGAATTGCCGTCGAAAGAATGTACATTTATGCAGCAAGGGTAAATATATTGTTCCCTCACTGCCAATGTGGTTTACCTATTTGCAAAGGTTAGTGGCGAAGTAGGAAGTAACGTTAGGAATGCCTGATCAATGTGATTGGTTAGGCTGGACCAATGATTTCAAATTCAATGCAAAGTCTATGCCCATTATGATCCCAGTCCCAGACCCTGGGCTCGATTAAACCATGCTATGGTCTTTTTCCTCACTTCATCATTAGAAATAAAGACTTAATGCATAATACATCACAATTGCACTCTGTAATGGAGGCATCCAGACTCCTGGCTAGTTAAAGATGCATTCCAGCCATTGATTAACCTCTAAAAACTCATCTTAGCTCCTCAAAGGGTCAAATGTTGACGTAGCTTTAGTTTGAGGGAGAGTTTCTTGATATCCCAGGCCTTCTGTGGCCTTGTTGGCTGGATTCTTCTGGAGCTGGTGCTTGTCTGTTGCCTTCATTGTTGATGGAACTATCTAGTTATGTCAAGTCTCAAGCTGCTCCATGTCTGTTGTCTTCATTGTTGATGGAACTATCTAGGTATGTCAAGTCTTGCACTTTGACCATATCATTGTTGATAAAGACATCTGCATGTTCTCTCATCAAAATCTTCTTGGTTTTCATGGTGTTAATGATGAGGCCAATGTTATAGCACAGCCAGTCAGATCATCCACAAGGAACTGGAACTGGAGACCTTAGGTGTGCAGGAAAGTCATGGTCTGAAAGGGACTTCTCTGTTGTCCCTTGATACCCTTACATGGCGTTGCCTTCTTCAGCACAATCAGACCATTTAATAATAACTTTTAAACTCATGCTAAGTGCATCCCTCAGCTGAACTCTGAAAATGTTTACAGAATGCCAGCCTTGGCTGCTAAGCTTCCTAATGTGCATCTTGGTTGAACTCTGCTCTCTGTCAAACTGGTCTTCTGTTCCAGGAGTTCCTGAGAGTTTCAGCAGCAGATCGGCCAGAGAATAAGAGCTACAGTAGTCTTTGTACACCCATGAAGAGGCTACAAGTAGAGGCAGAAGTTATTGAAGACACAACTTCTGAAACCGTTCCATGCCTTGGTTGGGTCTTCAGAGAGTGACAGTGCTGACAAAAATAACATTTAGCCAGTTAGCAATGGAGGAAATGAACATATATATTGATTTCTCCCCTCTGCATGCATAGCACTGTCTGTGTGTTCTGGTCATCGATTTTTTCCAGCCAAGGTGTCTGGATGTAAGCTGTTGATACAAGACTGTAATAATGTATGAGTCTGTGTGTCTCCCTCCGAGCTGGGAGAAGTAGGTTGCGAGGCAATCAGAGTGTGTGTGTGTGTGTGTGTGAGAGAGAGAGAGAGAGAGAGTGTGTGTGAGAGTGTGTGTGTCTGTGTGTGTGAGTGAGCTTCAGCCTCACAGCTAAGCTCTGAAGACACATCAGACGGACTCCCCTCCTTCTCCTTTCCACACCTCCCCGCCCCCTCACAGTGGCGGCTACCGAATTCTCTCTCTCTCTTTCTCTTTCTCTCTCTCTCTCTCTCTCTCTCTCTCTCTCTCTCTCTCTCTATGTATATATATATATATATATATAAAAAAATGTGAGCGGTGATCGAGCATACAGCGGTCCCTGAGCTCCAGCTTGTCTTTTCCCCCACCCCTCTTAATCACAGACTAAAGGCGTCTTGCGCGTTGCGTTTGCATCCCCGAAATTAATCCCATTTGGGCTGTCATCCACTCCTGGCTAATGGAGCCGGGCGCTCTGCACTCTGCAGAGGAGCTTCTGTAATGAGAGTGGGGACTTTCCGCGCTATCATGTCTCAAGGAAGCAGTAAACGCAAGCCCAAATAATAATTACTTTGTACAAACATTGAAGTGCATATTTGTTCATGACCAGGGGACGAATAGAGTGTAGGGGAGGCATAGAATATATCAGGATCGCAGGATTGTTCCCAAATCTATTTCTAATTATGCCAGTGACCAGACTTTCGTGTGTGTGTGTGTGTGTGCATGTGCATGTGCGTGTGTGTATGTGTGTGTGTGATTCGAGCCTTGATCTCCACAGCTCCAAATCCATGTTGTGTTGAAGGTGTGAAGGCAACATGAAACCTCAAGACATAACACGAGTTCCTCAAATACAGTCTACAGTAACAGCAACCTCCCTAAGTAGAAAGAAATAGAAAATAGTGGGAAAAACACAAACTTGGGTTCATTGAGTATCAAAAGAAAGAAATGACAGACATTTGGAGACTTCCCTGAGCTTGTTTTTTCTCTTGCTCTTGTTGCAAAATGTAGCACCTTAAAAAAAAATAATAATAATAATTTGCAAGTACTGCACAAGCTGTCTACAGCACTGCTCTATCTCTGTGTATATTTAGGCTGAGCAGAGAAAAGAAAAAAGACATGTGGCTTACTGTCAGAGACACTGTCACTTTATCCTCAAACTCCAGGCTGACAAGGCCTTTGTGTGGGAGCTATGAGCTACTCCATTAAACAATGCCCATTAGTTCATATATATATATATTTAACGTGTGTGTGTGTGTGTGTGTGTGTGTGTGTGTGTGTGTGTGTGTGTGTGTGTGTGTGTGTGGTCCTCAGACAAAATAGCAAAATAGCATGTCTGCCAGCACCTTAGAGGGCATCATGGCTCTTGCTGGGCTTTATTATTCCCGGCTGCACCCTGCCATGTTTCTTGGCTCCCACTGGCAGGACGGACAGGCCCTTGATGACAGCTCCCGTGGACTCTGATGTATATGTGATGGGAGGAGCATCTTCGTCTCACTGGCCTGCCACTGCTACCGTGTCACCGCACACCAAAATAAATAAATAAACAAATAAACTAGCATATAAATAAATAAACTCCCTCACTGTGTGGCTCTCCCCTAAGGCAATAGCACACTCTTCATCTCTGGTCCCACTTTTGTTTGCACCCAACCCCTCCTCTCTGCATTCTCTTTCTCTCTCTCTCTTGCTCTCTCTACTGTTTTTTGTCATTCTCTGTCTTTCCTTTGATGAATGGGAAGAGCAACATTCAGGGCCACTTTTTGGGATCTGGACATTGCAGCAAAAACTGCCCTGGGGTCTGTGATGAAATCTTGTGAAAGCTTACTTTTTAATATAGTTCACCATTCTAGCTAGGGAGCACACAAGGTCAGCAATGCTGCTGTGGTTGTGGTTTCTGTGGTGGATGATGTGTATAATAATAATAATGTGTCATGATTATTAGTAGTGTAGACTAATATTCATTTTCATGAGTGCACTTTTAAGCATAGCAACCTAATGTTTCTCATTTACTTATGACAGGTATAATTGTTGTAAAATATTATAGCATTTGTATTAAAGTCATTTGTACTGAAAGTCAAGAACAGTAGCTCTGAAACATATGCATAATTGCAATCTAAAGCACGTTATTTCTGAACTTTTTTCCATACTGAAAAAAAACACATTGATGTCATATATCACTTTAGGTTACAATTGACAGTTCATCATTCAAATAAAATGGTAAAGTGTTTATCTTAAGATAGATTTCTATTTACCAATGTAATTGTGAGAGAAATATCACAATGTAACCTTTACGTGACTGAAATGTCATGTCTAGTATTGTCTCGTGTGCAAGCTGTGCAAACGTATGCTGGATGCTTGGCTTCAGTAGCCTACAGTACATGACAGACACTGGAGTGAAAAGAGTCCATTTTTCAGAGTTTCTTACTAACAGTGCTTGCGTGTCTCTATCTTTATATTTACTGGTCTGACTTGCAAAAAAGAGACCGTGACAGATGAAGGCAGTGAAATTCGTGTTTGCCATTGAAATGTGACCTTCAGGCGTTCTGCCTCTCGCATTTGACAGCTCCCACCAGGGTGCCCTGTGGGGAGGGGATGGGGGGCAGACTGCAGTCAATCTCAGCACCGCCCAGATGGCTGCTGGCTCTCAAACAGGCCTGGCCCAGAGACGGGCCATATCACAGTGCCGGTCCACACTGGAATCTACTGCTATGCGGGCGAGCGCAGGGTGAGGTTCTGTATTTCTATTATGACAGGTGGAGAACAATGCTTGGACTGTCAGGGATTAAAGATTCACTCTCCTGCGTTCAAAAAAAAAAAAAGATTTTGAAAAAATTGTAAAAACCATTCCCAGTGGCATATGCAAAGTCTACGCAATTAATATACACTTGTAGTGATAAGCTCTGAATAAGTAAGAAAGAACGCTAAATCATAAATAAAATAAACGGAGTGTCTATTCGTACTTGGCCACACAACTGGGCTATTCACACCCTAACAACAAAAACATGTTGCTCGCGTGCCCAAAAAACATGGCCGACATTAATTTTTTTGTCAGCAGAAAGTGAAGAATTCTGAACGGTTTCAGCACTAATATCTGTTCAAATTAAAGTTGAGATGGAAAAGTTGTGTTTTATTTTCATAATCTTTGTTCAGTGAACACATACAACCGTCAGTTTGTTAGCTAACAGAAATTTCGTTCAGGCCTATAAACTATAAGTTTACCTGCAAACCTCAACTTGTTGTCGAAGCAGATAGTGCAGTGGTCGCAGACAAGGCCTCACAAGACCAGGGTTCGATTCCCGTGTGATGCGTTTGGCGGAGTGTGCATGTGTACACACGCAGGCGTGCAATTTGAACAAGTTCTCAAACGGAAGTTTTGATTGCAACAATTAGCTAGTTCATGCACCAGGGTGTAAATAGCATGCAGTACTATAAACACCTGGATACGAATAGCATCCACTTCTAACTGTACATTGATGCAAACAGCATACCTTATTCAGAGTGTCTATTACACAGCTGAGCTATTCACACTCTGTTATGTAGCAACAAAAAAAAACATGTTGCTTGTTTTTAAAAAATATATATATATATTATTACATTTTGTGATCAATATGCCAGATTAAATGCACAGGGGTGCAAATAGCATACACTGATATTTGTACCAGACGAGGTACTAATAGGACACATTGCTGTGTGCACCGGGGTACGAATAGCATACATTGATATTTGTACCAGACGGGGTACTAATAGGACAGATTGCTGTGTGCACCGGGGTACGAATAGAATTCACTTCTTATTGCACCAGGGTACGAATAGCATACACTGCTAATTGTACCAGGGGTGCAAATAGCCTTACCCTAAAATAAAAACAAAATAAAACTTCACTATTTCAGTGCTTCTAACATCCCTATTAAGAAGCATTATTAGTTGGAAAGCTACAACTCTTCCTACACTGTGTATGTAGGCTATTATACCAGATAGGCTGGATTCCCTTTGTTAAAAAATAAAATGAAACTCGAATGAAGAAGCAGGAGCAGGCATGATACCCCACCGACAGAAGTTTCCTGTGGCTGTCTGTCGCCACGCTGATGAAGTGACCCCTATTTCTCTAGTGTCAACCACTCGGGCAATTTCATCGACGACCCCCCCGGCCGGCCTGTCTGTCATGCAGTCTATTTCTGTTATCTTTGCTCACTGAGGAAGGGTGTCTATCTGGTATGCCACATATTAGACTATAATGTAAAAGCCTATCAGATGTTAAGGTTCCTATAGACATTAGCCTTTACATATAGTGTAGATTTATTGTTGATGGTTTAATTCTATTTGAAATGGTATTAGTCACTTGTTTTTTTTTCTTGTTTCAACAACCAATTATTTTAAATGGAAATACCATACAGAACATCGAGTCTATTAATTTCCTAAATCAAGAGTCATACTTAAATTAGACAAACTGAATTAGACAAACTGAATTGATTACTGCAATCTATTTGCAGACTCAGAGGAGCATTGGTACAGATTGCATCTTTCTATTGTTCACAAATAATTAAGTCTCTTAAGTAATGTGTCAGATTGTTTTCATTTGACTCTTGAAGGAAACCCAAATTGACTGAGTAATTTAAACGGGAAGTTGATAGATTGGTATTATGATTTATTGACCATTTATTAAATGATGGTCTGTTACAAGGAAGGTTGGTTAGACAGTATACAGTAGATATTCATGCCTGAGGGTGAGTGTGCGTGTGTGTGTTTGTGTGTGTGTGTTTGAGATGGAGAGTAATGTAGAGAGAGAACATTGGCTGATGCTATTGATTGCCATTGTTCAAGTAGTGTGTGATATGAATTGAAATGCATGCTGCCATTCAATGTGCTCTCTGGAATGAAGACCCATTTGCTGGCTGCCACAGGAGATGATTGGAGAGTGTAGATGACTTCACAAGCTCTCAGATATCGTGGCCATTATTTCACCCAAGTGCAAAAGTGTAGGAGCTTCAGACCTCTGAGTTGCACATCCAGCAATCACTATTAGCATTTTATTAGGCATTGAGATGTCTAGCTTCATTCTTAATGTCTCTTTGAATGTGAAACTTTCTCTCTTTATTGGTTTGTGTACATGATGAAGAGTTGCTTTTTATTAAAGGACGCTTTCATAAGCTGCAGTGATGAATGGAAAGGGTTTCAGCACAGAATTCTCATTTCCTGTATCCACTGGGAGGAAAATCACAGAGCAGAAGAACCTAAAAATAACGCACAACTTTCTAAACAACAAACTTTGAGTCATGGTTAATACAGGATCCAAGGAGGGAGTGGAGCAGCAATCGATCATGTTCAGATGAAACTGCCAACGAATTTATTTTCTTTGATCTTTATTTTTTTCCTTTAGCTCTCTCCACAGCTGAAGGAATTACCACACCTGTTATTTCCTAAGCATAAGAATGGAGGTAGGTAATGTTGGCGTTTGTTTTGCATAATCCACCCTGAATGCTGTTTTCACCATGTGTCAAGTCTCAGAGGCTACAACAGATTGCCTTCACATCCCACTGAGATATACAGTATGCCTTGTAAGAATGTGTGTGTATGTGTTTCTGTAAGAGTGTGTGTGTATGTGTTTCTGTAAGAATGTGTGTGTATGTGTTTCTGTAAGAGTGTGTGGACGTGACTGTTCTGTTCATGAGAGAGAGAGAGAGAGAGAGAGAGTGTGTGTGTGTGTGTGTGTGTGTGTGTGTGCACATGTGCAACACAACATTTTTCTTCACAGGCTGCTCCCTGGCTGCAGTGCATGGTGGTAAAGGGCCCCAAATATAACCACGCTTCAGATCAACACTTAGCAGATCAGGCAGACACCTCTTGGAGATATAAATAAACTCCAGTCTTGGCTCTGTTAGATCTCACTCCATCTGTAAGAAGATGTGCAACAGCTTCACTACTGAAAACACACCTACAGTCAAACCATGAACTGAGGTGAGAAGCAAAGAAAGCCTTAGATTTTTTGTGACAATGATCCTACCCGCCTGCTCTTTCTGTATTTTGCTTCCTCTATCCTGATTGCAGGCAAACAGCAGAAGCGGTGAAAGAGCCAGGTGCATATCATACACCTGTGCCCTTTAGACATAAAGGTCACTTAGATCCATGATGATATGCAGCTGCTGCTTTTTACTTCCTTTTTTGTTTCCTCAATGGGTTAGTTCTTGCTCTTGTTCTTATTTATCTGTAAACAGACCTTTAAAGGGACACCAGGCAACGTTTTCGTGTTAGTTAATCATCTTCGTAAGTTGCTATATGGATAAATGACTCATTACGGGGCGAATGAAGGCTCTCTCACCCGCCCCTACTGCCTGTAGGAAGAATATCCCACTTGCAAGTTCAGTGTATCAAACCCGCTGACCTTCAGTCTCACAAAGTCTCAGACATCGCGAGAAGCAGTTTACATCCTGCATCCCCAGCACAGAGGCAGGCTAACGAAACGCTAGCGATTGTTGCAAACGTGTGTATAATCGCGAAACATTACCTTGTCAGTAGATATAGCTCTTTGGAGTTCTTGCCTGTTGTTAATCCTTCACCTTCACAAAAAAAGTATTTTCTTTGTGTACAGGGGGAACAAGCCATGAGAAGTAGGCTATGTACAACGGCAAAGTAAAATATAAATATAAATAAACACTACCTGTCAAAATTTGGAGTCACCTAGAAATTTCCATTCCACTCCATTATAGACAGAATACCAGCTGAGAGTTGCATTGTTTTTTAATCAGCAGTTTTCAGATTACGTTATGTGCTTACATAATTGCAAAAGGGTTCTCGACTGTTGTAAAATAAATGGCTGATCTTTAATGCAATATACATTGCCCATTATCAGCAACCATTCATCCAATGTTCCAAAGGGACATTCTGTTTACTAATCTGATATCATTGGTATGTTTAGAGCCAAGAAGTAGAACCTGCTGTGTTCTTCCACTGATATTACCCACATTTCATATCCTGATGTTGTTTAGAATAATCCCAGCCAGCTAAACTCTATACACTGCCACACAACAGAAGTACTGTATCTCTTTAATGAAACATCTTTAAACACTTGATATTTCCATCTCACTCTTATGTATAAGCCTCTAATCTAAAATAAAGGGGACTTGGCCTGAGGGAAGTCTGTGCTATGCCTACGGAACTACTCAGATGTGTAGCTTTCCTGCGGATGTGCTGTCAATCTTTTTGCATCTTTTTATATCGACCCATTGTTTGTTGTCTGCATGATGCCATGACATGTTTACTGATTGCAGGATGCGACCGTCCCCGACAGTATCAGGTCATCCCAGCAGATGCTTTGAGCCATGATTTCACAGATTAACATGAGGGGCGGTTGTCTCGTCCTCTCATCTCGATGAGGAGAGTTTAACCCCTGACCCTGGTGAGGCATTAGTCATTTAATCTAATATGTAACCCTTTTTATGCATACTGATTGCTCTCTGCGTGTTGTGGTGAGCTCCCCTTGTTGAAGTAGTGTGGAAAATAGCAGCTGGAGAGCCATCAGTGTTCTGAATTGACCGTAACATATCATTACAAAAGATCAATCACTGAATAAAAGTGAAGAATTAAAAAGCAGTTTCTGGATCAGAAGCTGCTATTATGAGGCCAATATTGTGAAACACCTGGCAAATTACTTTAATGGAGCTGCAATGTTGACTTCTGATCTGCTGCCTCAGACAAGCTGGACGCATGAATGTGTTGTTAGAGCAAAGTGCTGGAGATCATTTGATGTGTGTTTCGGAAGTCCTCTGTGCCAAATGCTCGAGAGCCAAGCTAGAGTACAGTGCATGTCCAATATGGCATTAAAAGCAATGGTAACACTTTAGAATAACATAGTATGCATTATGATTAAGCATTTATAATACATTAGTTAATAATCAGCTAATTATGAACAAAACATTTAGATATGTTAAGTTTGTAAGTAATGTAGATCACTAAAAGTCTACAAATAGTGAGGGAACCATGCACTTGTGTTTGATGAATTGTTTACACTTTAGATTATGGTATGCAAAAAGCTTTGTTAATGTGCTGCATATTAGTTCTCTACACATTTACAAATGATTAACAGGTGAGGCCAATTTGTGCTCAACGAAACACTGTGAAAGCTAAACTGGTTAGTTTTAGGCTACGTTTATACGGTGACGATGAAAAGAGAAGACGCAGAAGTGGCGTCTCGTCTTCATTTTTTTATTCGCGTTTAGACGAGCATTCTCAGGGGGAAATCTTTGTTTATATGAAGACGCAAGAGTATGTGATATTCGATTGGATATGCATTCCAGACCGCTGGGTGGTGGTGTGATAGAACCCCGGTACGTCACGCGCAGACATTCTAATTTGACAGTTTCGCCAGAGAGGTAATCAAGGATCTTTGGTTTAGCCGTTTAGACGGAGTCGCAACCCGGGTCGTCTTCAAAACTCTACTCTCTGGAAGGAGTCTTCAGATCTTTGCGTCTTCAAGCCCCGATGGCGGGGTCGCCGTGTAAATGAAAGGCACTTATAATAAAAATATTTTGTCGTCTTCCTTCGCAATCATTCTCATATAAACGGCACCTTAGTTTAATACCCCTGGGTTGAGTGGATATAAATACTCAGCAATGTTAAGTCACATATAAACAGATGATTTAAAAATGTTTATAAATGTATAAATATTTATAAATCATCTGTTAATATGTGACTAAACATGACTTACAAACATATACAAATATTTTGGTTATAATTAGTTCATTATTAACTATTATACCATGGTCTAGGTTGAAAAGGGTGTCGTTTAAAAAGTGATATACTACACCTATGAAGTAGATCTGGTAAAAAAAAAGTTTAATCGCCGTTCCATATCAATGCTTATGAATGGTAACTATAACAACGATCAACTGTAAACAGCTGAAAAAACTAACGATTTTAGCTCTAAAACTCATTTAGTATTAATAATTGATTTCATATTTATTTATTTCGTAAGTGACCATGGTATAAACGGGATAATGCCCTTCGATGCGCCCATTATCAGAAATAAATGGACATCGCGGAAGCAACCGTCTGACGCATGGTTCACGCCTCCGCGACGTCCATTTATTTCTGATAATGGACACCTCGTCGGGCATTATCCCTTACATGTATTACAAATGCTTTACTATCATATTATTGTAATGCTAAAGTGTTACCAAAGCAATTAATAGTGAAACACCAGTTGAATAAATTGGGCTCGATATGATATACATCCTCTGCAGTTTAGCACAGGATGACACTCTGACTGTCAGAAAACCGTGTGGTTTATGTATATGCACAATTGTGTATACATGAAAGACTGCACTGTTGAATAGAGATATTTTACAAACAAGGAAAAGAGCCTCATACCTCATAATGATATCACCATGGAAACCACCACTATGCACACCTTTCATGCTCCATGTTCCCTTTGTCCATCCATCCTCCAAGTCTCCCATCATACACACTCAAACACACACACACACACACACACACACACAGAGACACAAACACACACACACACACACACACACACAGACACACACAGACACACACACACACAAACACACACACACACACACAAACACACACACACCTATCTTCCCAAAGCCCCATGTCACCCCAGCCTTTGTATGACTCCTGGTTGTTCTGTACTTCACATAACTACATTCATCTCTCTCTCTCTCTCTCTCTCTCTCTCTCTCTCTCTCTCTGTGTCTCTGTGTCTCTCCCTTTGGGCCGGCAGCTACGTCTCCTTTGATGACTCGTGCGCTTCAGAGCTCTTCTGCATTGAGGGATGTGTGAGAATAACATTTTCCATTAGTCATTTGTATTCATGCAAAGCTCCCCAAGCACACCTCTCTCTCTCTCTCTCTCTCTCTCTCTCTCCTCGCCCCTTTCAACAATGGAGAACAAAGTGACTGTGCATTCGCATTAATGAATGCTGCTAGGCAACTGACGGCGGACGAGTTGCGCGGTTCGGCCCCTCCTCTTAATTTGCACTTGCCGTGCTTTGCGGAGGGTCCAGCTTACTTCCTCCCTCGGAGCAATTTGCGGCACCATCATCGTGAGGTGCGTGGGACCTTGGGATGAGATGTGTGATTTTGTGCTCGTTCGTCTTTGCAACACACACACACAGACACACACACACACACACATACTGTTCTGTCGACAGAGACATACATACATCCTGTTTCATCCATAAGTTAAAAACTCATTTGCTTCCATTTTTTTCCATTTTGTGACAGCTGTCAGGGATTTTATTTCAGGGTTAAGCCACTGTAGCATGACACACAGCACAGCAGTGCTTTCCTGTTCCACCTTAATCCCCTACACAAATAAAGAAATCACATCTCAAACACTTAAACACATCTCAGCCCTGCATACTCTGCTTTCTCAGATGCTGCTTTAATTTCCTCTCTAAATGTGCACACAAACAGACCAAATGCACATCTGCTTTTTTGTTGAATGCATTGAGCAGATAATGCTTTTATGTTTTTTTAAAACTGCTTTGTTACTTTTAAACTGAGCTACTCCTATGAGTACAATGCATTTCACATCTTTTCAAGCAAGGTACAGATTTTGTCCTCCACAAACACAAATGTTTCCCCTCTCTACCATAACATCCTCTGCTGCTGGTGGCTGAGATAATAGCAAGATGACATGCAGCGACAGGATGTCTTTCAGCTCCCAGCCACTCTTCCCTTTCACACTGGCACCTGGTGGTTGAAGGCGGCTTTGAGTGGCTTTTCTAAACACTGGGACCCTCCCGGACCATCCGGACCTTGTGATTTTGCAGCACTTGTACCTGAATAGAGATGTTGAGTGATAGCAGGGGCGAAGAGTGGGTTGCCACTTGATTTTACCAATGGTTTGTTGTTTTCTCTCCCTGAATATTAATTGAAAAAATAGCCATAATGTGTGCTGCTGTCACTAAGCCCCCCCCCCCCACACACACACACACAGACTCTCTCTCTCTCTTTCAAACACACACACACAGTCAATCTGTCATTTTATGTGACACATGGCACACAGACACACAACCTCTATTTCTTTCTAACACACAGTCTCTCTCTCTATCTCTCTCTCTCACACACACACACATTGTCAGTGTATCAATCTATCATTTTATGTGACACATGGCACCCTCACCAGACACTCTTTGGCATGCTCAGCTCTCTCCCCGGTGCCCACGTTAATCTGACTAATCTGTGCCCAGGTCAGGTACGACGACACCACACTACCACACCCCCCTTCACTGCACAACCCCACAAACTCTTCCCCGCTCTCTCCTCTGCTCTGTTGCTCCGTTGCCATGGAGACCGTTTACCTATTCCAACCCCCCCCCCTCTCTACACCACCCTCTCCACCCCCGTTGCAAGACAGGCAATCTGATTCTGCCACTCCCTTTCTCTTCTTTACTCTTTGTTTATGACTTGCAATGACAGTTTTGTGTGTGTGTGTGTGTGTGTGTGTGTGTGTGTGTCTCCATTTTTTTTTTCTCCGGATGCCTGGTTATCGCTCTCCAGTCGTGCTTGAGCATGAGTGAGGAGGGGCCGTTGTGGGATACGGTGCCTGTGTAGCGGTGGCAGCGTCGGCGTCGGCATGTCAGGCCGTGTGTGATGCCCTGACTGTGATGGGAAGTGGCAGCAGCTCTCTGGGCTTGGCGCCTTGCTCTTTCGGGCTGCTGATCAGATGCTAATGACAGCCGACCAGGCGCCGTTGCCACGGTTCCTGTCAAAATCCCTTTGCATGCCCTGCGCGGCAAACTGCTGTCACTGTTGCTAACGGAAGTGGCGATACAATGCCCACTGGTGCGCACTGACATGCACAGACACACACTCACGCATACACTCACACACATGCTAACACCCCAAAATATCACATTTATACTTACATACATCGCAACGCTCATAGCTAGCTACACACTATATACACATCCTTCCACACACACACACACACACACACACACACACACACACATCCTTCTCCACAAACACACACATGCACTTTCTCTATCAAATGTCCACGCACACACGCAAAGACATCCCCCTAACACAAACTCTTTCTCGATCACGCGTCCACACACATACACCCTGATCTGACACTTCCCCGCTCCCCTGCTGATGAAAGTAGATGAGCTGTGAATGGAAAGTGTGTGTGTGTGTGTGTGTGTGTGTGTGTTGTGCTGAGTGGAGTCAGCACTCGCTGGCTCACTCGCTCCTGGCAGCAGGGGGGTGTGGTCTGGTGTTTTAATCTGTGACGCGCCAGTGTGTCCAGCGGCCGCGGTGGTCACCCCTTTATTAAAACACTCTCATCTCAGCACCGCACAGATTAAGGCCATTGCGGTACAGGCGGACACACATGCACACACACGGACAGTCGAACACACATGCGCACACACACACACACACACACACACACACACATACACACACCAGACTCCACACAGACACACACACACACTCAGATCACGGAAACCACACATATAAGGGATAACAAGCATATAAAGTCCAGTTCCGACCTGAATGCCCCCCGTGTGTCTGACCCCCCCGTGTCTGACCCCCCACCGTCCACTGCATTCAGCAGGATTCCCTGTGTCAACACTCCCACAAGCAGCATCTGGGCTTATCTGTGGTGACTTGACAGCAGCACAACACTCGTCGTGAATTTACAGCTTAGAGTCAGACATGCCTTTTTGGCCCAAGCCTCTCAAGGCGCGGGTCAGCAGTTATGGGAAATCCAAGTGACTCATAGGAGATGCTTATGGGAGATGGAGAATTAAGAAGGGCTGATTTGACGGCTGGCTTAAATGTGAGCTCAGTGCAGGCTGACGACTTAGCAAACTAGCTTTCGTGGAGGGACTTCATATTTTACACTGAGGATGTGTAATACGTCTAATTATAATGATGTATTCTTATCGTGTGGTGAATAAAATGAAATGAAATAAAAATGTCCCAGTACTCTAGGTCCACCCATTCAATCTTTTACAGAGAAGAGATCAATTATACAAAAAGAAGACAATGTAGTCTGAACTCTGAAATAAAAATGTCCCAGTACTCTAGGTCCACCCATTCAATCTTTCACAGAGAAGAGATCAATTATACAAAAAGAAGACAATGTAGTCTGAACTCTGAAATATGTTTCTCACCAATTCAATTATTTCAGGAGTAATTTCAATGGAAATGGATCTCTCGAAGCTGCACTCTGAATTTTAGAAGAGCTCGTCTCTGTTCTTTTCCAAGAACTCCGTGAAATTGGCACTGAGTGGCGAGGAAGAGAAACAGTCTCCATTAGCCCTAGTGAAATGAGAACTCTCCTCTTTTGAAAGTAAAACTCATTTTAGCGCTCTGTGGACACCTGGGACTATGCTGTACGAGGATAACATTAGCGAGATAAAAGCACTGCATACATCCCAGGTCCACACATTACACTTCACTTCTTATGTATTGTGAGTGTAAAATGTGCCCCAGAGAGGTGGTTGGGCTAGTGGCGCGACCCTGACTGCATGTGGCATGGCATGTTGGATGTGCATGTGTGGGCCAATCCCAAAGTGAGCCCTGAGGACTAAGGACTAAAGACTCACAGACTTAATTGATCTCAGGTGCTAAGTGAGTGAGTGTGTAAGACCACATGGGCTCAGATAGGTATAAATGGAGGGCAGACGACCTCTCAAGGGAGCTGCTTAAACACCCTTCTTCGTAGCTTCCTCCAAAATGGATGGCAATGACTGCCTTTTAACGCTCTCATCACATAAAACTTTAAAGGAGGCACATAAAGTTGCCTGGTGAACATCACTCTTGCTTTCTTACTTAGGCCTACTGGTAATATATGGATCACCGGGGACTGCGGGGAGTTAGGGGGGATTGTTGCGGTGGGTGGACGGGTAAGTAAAAACTAGGGAGAGGGGTTGTTGTAGTGGTAGGGATGAGGGGGTATAGCAAACCTTGCATTCACTGAAGCGAGAGATTGGCCTCTGCTGTTGGGGTACAGCCTCTCTCCTCTCCCACTTAGCAGTTCATTTGGAGCATCACTTTGAAGCTTATCGATTCACCTCTGATAACGCAGAAGGCTTGCTGCGCTAAGCTTCCATCCATTTAAAGCCCGCTAATAAGATGCTAATAGTTGTATGGATCTGATTACTGCAATACTGTCAAGGGTAGGTTTTATGAGGCACATGATTTTGATTGCTGCACTAGTGTCCCCAAAATTACACGCTGAATTATGATGCTGGCACGATGACCATGTAACCATCTTGATTTGACTGAGCTAAGTTGTTGACCTACGGCCCACCTGATGCAGATGGCAGTTATTTGCTGCTGCCCTTTACAGGGGTAACACCCTATGTTAATCAGAGGTGGTAATTTTTATCTAAATTCATGCCAATAAAGGGAGTAATTCAATTAAAATGCAAATTTGCCTTTGTTGCTGCCTAGTTGTGCAAAACCTGGAATCTGGACTGTGACGACTTTTGCCAGCTTTCTGAAATATACAGTGGGAAAGAGGCATGAAAGAGCATGGTTTGAGTGTGTGTGTGAGAAAGAGAGAGAGAGAGAGAGAGTGTGTGTGTGTGAGAGAGAGAGAGAGAGAGTGTGTGTGTGAGTGTGCGTGCAGAGAAAGATTGATGACATTCCACACACACATACAAAGAGGTGGGCATGAATCCTCAGTCTGTAGTCTCATTGCTGCCCCAACCCACCTCCCCCAACACACACACACACACACACACACACACACACACTGGTTGGTTGATTACCGAGAGAATGTCAGGGTGGACCTCTATGAGCTGTGTTCATTGAATGGTGCTTAAAGCAAGAGGAGGTGGTCAGCACACTGGCTGCACAAGCGGCGAGGATCGATGGACGCTGCATACTGATGCAAGTGCTCTGGCTCCAGCACCACTCGTTTGTTCGTTCGTTTCGTTCATTCGTTTCCTCACAGAGTTCCGTCACCCACCCCCCCTCACACACACCCTCCCTCCCGCCAGTCTGGTTGCCACTCCCCACACTGCAGCTACTCATCAGCCAGAGAGCTAAAGTCAATGATTAATGGCTCTGCACTTTCCCAGAGGTTTTTTCCTGAGGTGTGTGTGTGTGGGTGGGGGTGGGGGTAGGAGTGTGGGGTGTGGATAGGTGTAGGTGTAAACTAGAGCATCATTAACTGTGTGCGACTGTGTGAGGGTTTCTGGGTTCATAAATGTCATTCGAATTTGTGTGTGTGTGTGTGTGTGGGCAGAAAGCTACCATCCACCCTGGCTAATAGAAAATATCCCTTTTGGCCAATTCCAAAAGATGAAACATATCTGTGATTCTGAAGAGGTTTTTGAAAGAAATGTTCAAGACATGAGTCAAAGGTTCAAGCAAAGAGGGTATAAACACAAGACCAAAGATTCTGCTTACAGTAGAGTTAAAGAACTCAACAGAGAACAACTATTGGTTCAGAGACAGCAAAAGTCAAACCAAGTATATCATATTTTGTTACACATTACAGTAAAACCAATGAGATTGGGACACAACAAAAAGTGATACCTTCCTGAGAGAAGCACTACTTGAGGTACCCACCATCAGCTTTAAAAGAGCTCCTACTCTAAGGCGGGGATCACATTAGCCAGCGGCAAGAGGCAGGTTTCCTATTGTTCTCTATGGTTCTGCAGCAGAACGGCGGCAACGTGACGTAACCCACGTTTGCCACTGCCGCTTGCCGCTGGCTGATGTGATCCTCGCCTAACGCCCCTGATCCACTAGCAAGTGATGCGAATTCCCCAAATCGCGACGCTACCCTCCATGAAGACGCTTTGATGGGCGTTCCATTTTGTAGATGTGTGGAAACCGCAGGGCAAGAGCAGGTAGCCTAGTAAACAAAAAACAAAACAAACAAATGTTTCCCTCCACTATTTTGAAATTACCGAGGGAAAGTCACATCTATAAATTAGTTTGCAAGTTGGGCGGTCATTTCAGCCCAAGTTGTCTCTGTAGGATTTTAGCCAAACATCATACAAACACGGAAATGTAGACACTACTATGATTATTTTTTTCTTATCTGACATGTTTCTGTACGTTGGCTGTAACCACACTACCGGAAAATTAGGTTTTGTTTAGGCTACGTGATGATGGACCTCCCCTGCGTTTTACTCTACTATTGGATACTCGCCTCGCGATGGATGGATTCAAAGTTGGGGATTGCTGAACTTTTTTTGGCCAGCGCCGCCACAGCACTTTCGTCGCGCGATACCCAGAATCCTATGCGGGTGCAGGAATTCGCTTCTCATAGAAATTAATATGTTCACATCGCGTGCTAGTGGATCAGGGGCGTAACGGATCAGGGGCGTAACGTATTTACTAAAACGAGGGCACGATTTATTAAAACGAGAGCACAATTTAGTGAACATGGTTATAGAACATTGTGTGCACAATCTACTTGCACGTGGCCGTGTAAAACGGCCGTGTAAAACTCGACTCAATATTGTCTTGACACATGTAAACATGAGCACGTTATGGTATATTCGAGATCTCGATCTACTAAAACGCACCCACGAATAATTAAAACGTGTGCTTGAAGAAATTAAATTGTGTGCACAAAAACGTAGGCTTTAGTCAACAATCCAGAAGGAGGCAGTGGAAACCGGTGCAACAGAGCCCGAGTAGTAGTAGTTACATTTCCCCATTATGGGTCTCCATCTGGCGGTTGACACCGCAGGTGACCCTGCTACAAAAGAGTAGAAGTCAGCCAACCATCCTGACCACTTAATGGTGAAAACTAAAAAGGCTTTAATTAACTGCCTACGGTTATCATCACATTACCAATATGAACTGTAATGTTACAGACAGCCTGATAGTAGGCTAGGCCTAGTCCATGCCAGTAGCTTGATAGGTAACACGAAATTGCCAGCACAGCGAGCGGTGAGAAAATGTCGGGAATTACTAAATGTGAGTACGAAATACATATTTCGAGAGCTCAATTTAGGCCTACAACGGGGTCACGTTTTATTAATTCAAAGGCTCAATTAAAGGAAAACGTGCTCACGTTTTATTCATTTGAGGGCTCAATTAAAGGAAAATGTGCTCACAAATTATCACGACCAGAAAAAATATCACTTAAAGTGACCTCTCCCGGGCTCCGTACATTCCACCTGTGCAGAATAAAACTTAATTTTAGACCAGAGGAGGTAATCAGTGTGGAAATTGTAATCATTGTAAAAACATGGTTAAGACCTATTCTTTTACAGACATAACATCAAGTTGTGAATACAGTATACAACCATTCATCAATTGCAATACCTCATATGTAGGCTAGTATATAGACTTGAATGTCCATGTGGTTGCTTCTATATTGAAAGACTAGCAGAACATAAATATGCTATAAGAACAAGTAACCCCCAATACCCCATGACTCTACACTACAAAGAAGCAAACCATGGAAGTTGTGATAGATTAAAAATAGTTGGTTAAAAAATCAGTACAAGGGGGTGATAGACTAAAAAAAAACTTTTTCAAAGAGAATCCTTTTGTCAGTATAGTACACAAAAGAATAGGGGGGATGGATGATTGTCACAGGAGTTTGTTTAGTGCAGTGATTGCTGAGGGTACAACACTTTTCTTAAAGTGTGCTTTTTTCCAGTCCAGGGCTCTGTATCTGCGTCCAGATGGGAGTAGGGTGAAGAACCGGTTCAGGGGATGGTCAGGGCTCCTTACTGTGGTGTGTGCAAGGCGTGTGGTGGCTGTATCATTTTCATCAGTGAGGCTGGGGGTGGGAAGCTGTATTATCTTGGATGCCAAGTGTGAGATTTTAATGAGTTTGTTCTTGCTCAACACTCCCGTTTTTCCCAGGTTTCTCCCGTATTTCAAGGTCATCTCCCAGCACCCTCCCGTTTTGTTATTTCACCCGGAAAACTCCCGTAATTTGCATGGCCATCAAACTTCATTGAAATCCATCATTCAATTTCAATTTCAACCGTTTTGTCATAGGCTAAAACCTGGCAACCCAAAACCCAAATAAGGAAGCGGGTGCCGACTGCGGAGTCTCGTCGTAAGCAAGCGGGCTAGTTGAATGGCCTACTCCAAAACTAGCTGTTGTGAAATTGTTGGGAATTTAATTGATTAACACATCACATACACTGTTATTGAGTGTTGTTGATACACTAAACTTGTGCCCTCGGAACCAAATCTGACAGCAAGCAGCTTTGGAGTTTTGGGAGTAGACTGCAGGCAGGCAGCTGGCTGATACATATCCGGTATAAACACTGACGCTTCGAAAAAAAAATCTCCCGTTTTTGGAAAGCTAAATGTTGATATGTTCAGAGGTATGGACGCCGGTTTTTGTGAAACCGGTGAGGTTTTGTTAACGGTTACGCCTTGCATGTACACGACGCCGGCAGTTTAGGAGACTGAAACCAGGGGGTCAAGAGCGTGCAGATTAGCTTCGACATGTTAGCATACGCCATTTTCAAATATGGCGCTGCATGGAGCATTTGGAACCAGCTCCATGCACGAAAATCCGTGTTGGGCACAAGCTCTCATGCGCGTACATGTTGGTGGGCGGGTACCTATCCGGCGGCTACAGCCAAACGTTATTCAGTGCGTATTTCTTGAGGAGCCTATGAGAAGACGTGCATATTATGGTTGTTTATCCATCATATGACAAATAAAGAAAATTGTATTGATCTTGTTTCGTTGTTGTTTGTCCCGAACAAACATAGCCTAAACATGATTAAGACAATAAATTACACAACAGAGGCATAAAGACCTTGTTGTCTGTTACACCATGGGTCTCCAACACGTTGCTCTCAACCTATAGCCGCCCCCCTTTGGAGCTTGCCAGAGGCTGAAGCACTAGGCTACTACATTTAAACCTGGTTATTGCCGCGAGGTATTCCAGCCTACACGAATTTAATAAAAAGTAAACCATGCATAATTTAAAAAAAACTCAATTTAGGCTACTTCGCTATGCAATAAGGTTTCCATTAGAACACAGCACACGTTCAATAAATGAAGGAAGGCTTTGTCTCGCAATAAACAGCTGGAAATTCCAACACTTTTTTTTCAACTACACGAAACTTTACAGTGATCATCAAATGCCCTCTAGATTTAAATGCCCATCAGTCTCAACATTTAACTAATAAAAGTCAAAAAATAAATTAAATCCCATACAAAAACCGAAAATCATTCTGCGTTTGATAGCCTGGTATGCTGCTCCAAACAAAACGCATGTCCACAATAACGTACAATGTAAGAAAATAAAGGTCTGCCTCGAATAAACCTACCTCAAATAAATACCTGTGCTTTTGCAGCCTAGAGTAAATAGCAGACCCCGGACATAATTGGGATTTACGGAAAGGTATGCAATCATACGATGTTGGACGCCTGGCGATGCTCTGGCCATCTACTGTGCCTCTGACACCGCTGCCTCATTTGGATGGTAACTCCACAGGTGAGCGCGAAGATTGGATGTCGTGGATGCGTAAAGTAAACTGTTTTTTTGCTGAGTCCGCAGACAACATTCTCTTTAACTGTTACTTTACCATCTGCGGTGTACAACTCAAAGTAAAGACACCACATTTTAGGTGCGTTTTCTTCAATACAATCTTCAATAATATTGAATATCTTCAATATTATTTTCAAAACAGGGTGGCTATTGAGGGGCTCTGGCTCCAGTCATTGTTGTGGCTACTGGCTATTATTGGCTTGATTTTGGTCGTAGGCCCAACGCTAGAATACGTTTAGAGCATCTGCTATGAGATGGCATACAATAAAATAAAACAAACTAATCATAGACTGTAAAAATGTGCCACACTTGGCACTAAAAACCAATAGTTTAATTATAGTTCGAGCCTACGGATATTTCACGTCATATTGAATGCATATTTGCAGCAGGACAGCAGGCAGACGCTCTAAGTTAGAGCCTTTGTGTTATCAATGAAATTAAAGGATTGCGCTTCAGGGCGTCCCACTCGACTCAAAGGCGTTCGAAAGCAACTTTTCTTCTTCTTGTTATGAGGCAAGGACTTTATGTTACATTATCGCCACCCTCTTACTGGAGGATCGACTCTTTTACAGAATATCAATAAAATCGGCGTTGGTCCATCGTCATTTTCCAGCTTTGTAACTTGGCGTAGTCAGAGCCAACGGCGCGGAGGATCAGAACCCCAGTGTTCAAGATGGCGTTGACTATGAATTGGCTGGATTTACTAGCCTAGCCTCCACCATTTATTTGTATGGAGAGCGGGGACTTAGTCACTCTCTCCAGTTATATATAATACCTCCATGACTGAAACCCGATAGCTTTTGAAGCCGGCTTCCGAGGTGGGAACTTTTGAAACCCGCCCGGCTAACTTTTAGCTGTGTAGGCCCTGACCAGGTGCTTGACGACAGCTTTATGACGACATAGCCCCACCTCTCAACTCAGCCATGACACTTTCGACCTGACATGTTGCTTGTCAAAACAAACCAAACCATTTATTTATCATATTAAAATGTTTTTCTTTCCCCTGTCATGATTTATGTGCACAATGTAGCCTATCAGCCTTTAGTGGCTAAGTTAAGAAGCACACATTAAGCTTAACTTAGTTAAACATTAACTTACTGCATGTTAGTGTTTTCTCCAGTGGTGCTCAGACCTAATGCAATCTGCACATTAAGCTTTGAAATTTCACATAGCAGTCACATACCTTGAAAATTAACTTTATTAGTTTAACAGTTGAATTGAAAACCGGGTTGTCTGTAGTCTCATTATTTCATGCGACTGCTTAACCAGAGCATAGGGGTGTGACTTTCGAAACCGACGTCTCGAAACACTGCTTCGAAACGTGGTTCAAAACCGCCATGTCATGTGACCACAGCTTCGAAACATCGTTCAAAAAAATCCCCATGTCATGTGACCAAAGTTAAGTGAACCTCCGGTGCATTTCACTGGTATGGTGAGGGCGTGCCAGCCAGCGTTCAATTAACAGTGTAGACTTATCTTAAGCAATAAGGCTGCTTAAATGTGGTTCGATCCCCGTTTGATTTGTAAGGTAGCCATATTGTTTCAGATCATATCTGTATGTTTTCTTACTTCATCATTAACCACACAGTTAATGATGAAGTCCAACTCAACTCTCAGAATGGTTCAAAAGTGAGAGTTTTATAAGAAGAAAGTGATTTAGAGAACACTAGTGGCAGCAATAAGATTCTCTTTATTGTGACTTCATGTGGTCTCCCATTCAGTAATTGACCAAGG
>NC_063190.1:25638803-25641303 GCF_017589495.1 Alosa alosa | reverse complement strand
CCTGAAAGGGCCACATTTAGATCGTCCTGTGGAAATGGCCAAGCACATACATATAGAGATGTGCACACACACACACACACACACACACACACACACACACACACACACACACACACACACACACACACACACACACACACACACACACACACACACACACACACACACACACACACACACACACACACACACCAATATATTGTTTTGGAGATTTCAGAGTGTGTTTGCCAGGATGCCCATGAGATAATATCAAGTACAATCTTGTGTTAGTTCATATAATAAGGCAAGGCAAGTTTATTGTTGCACAATTCCTACACATTGGAAATTCCTCTTTAAATGAGCAGATAAAATAACAGAAAAATAAGAATTTTTGAAGGTTAAATGCATTAAAACAGGGCATTAAGAAGAAAGACAAATGAAAGATTTCAAAAGAAGTTATTATCATTAGGTCAGTTGCAGGAACATTTACATTTTAAGTCCATATTTATTAGTTACTACAGTAGGTTTACCTTTGATGTCATCAGGAAGCCGGTCCCAGAGTTAAGCAACTGGAAGCTTCTTAACCATGTTTAGTTTGGACAGTAGGTATCGGCAACAGATTTCTCGTCTGAGAAATCTAGCTGGTATGTACACCACTGTCCAGCTCCATTAATTTATAAACAAACACATTAATTTAGCATAAATAAATGCTAAAGCAGCAGTTCTCCAGCTCACAGATTCATAGCTTCAGCTATTCACCCTAGTAAATGCAGTCATTTGGTCAAAACAAGGCTCAAAAGAAGTTAGGTCTTCCGTAATAAGTATTACATTCTGTCATGGTCTAACCACCACTGTACCATCTGATTGATGCACTAATGTCATAGTATCTAGACTCTCACGCAAATCCACAAAGTGAGATAGTGTCTAATGCTATCAGTGTGACTCATGGTCTTCATTTACATAAAGCGCCCCAGGCCTCTGCATTGATATAGGCAGTGAGTAATCTGTGGAATCCCTGTGAGGTAGTCCCACACTCTGGTGATCAATACAAATGGAGTATATGAATCTCAGCTCAATAGGAAAAGACTGGTGAGACTTAACAGTAGGTTTCACTGTAAATGAAAGACATTAGCTAGAGCTGTCTCTGTTTGACGGGAAAAGGCTGTGTTGTTTTTTCTTTATGTGTCATAACTGTGATTGATGTGAGCCTTTGAAGGCTGATCCCACTTAATTAGCTATAAGCCCCTCCCCTCCCCATTACAAGTAATTATTTGTTAATTTCTATATTTTGCAATAACCACAGTTGACACATTGTCGATTGCTCCTTCATCTTAACTTTGGTGCTGAACACTTTTTCCCTCCACGGCAAAAAACAAAGGCCCACTTTGTTTCTCGTCGACGACTTTGTTGCAGTCGATGGAGGCCCGGCCCGCATGTCAGAACACATGGCTCGGGCTAACCGCATTCATCAATCAAACAAGTGTTGCGCCATTCAACAATGGCATTCCTCCGCATGATTACAGAGGATGGCTGCCCGCATGATTAAATGCGCCGAGAGAGAGAGAGCGTGCCCAGCGCAGCACAGAGAGAGCTGAGCTATGTCTTAGTCCTAACGCAGAGCTGGAGCTGTGTCTCGGGGACAGGGCAGGAGGCACCAGGGGTGGGCGGAGAGGTGAGGAGAGGAGAGGAGAGAAGAGGAGAGGAGAGGAGAGGAGAGGAGAGAAGAGGAGAGAGGAGAGGAGAGGGAGAGGAGAGGGAGAGGAGAGGAGAGGAGAGAAGAGGTGAGGAGAGGAGAGGAGAGAAGAGGAGAGGAGAGAAGAGAAGAGGGGAGGAGAGGAGAGGGGAGGAGGGGAGACCGCAGTAGGTTTGTCCTCATTACTCTCTCCTCAGTCAGCAGGCACATCCTCATTACATTACTCCTCCTAAAGCCCTCGTTATCTTACGGCAGGAAACTCTACACGGTACACTGTGCTGAGAGTATGAAAGTGCAGTGCCTGACTCTCCATGTGTGAAATCAATAATAGGTATGGTACATATAACAGCTAAAAGATACAGTATATGTAGTGGCATCGACCAGATATGTGTATTAATAATATTGATCATTCAAATTTAAAAACCCCATATTATTCAGGAGGCCTTGCCAAGTGGGGTTAGGGTCTGCTTGTTTCAAATCAGTAGCCCATTCCAGATCCTTGAGGTAGACTCCTGGTGTATATATATATATATCCCTCTACTGCACGGTGTACCCAACATACCCTTTCTTTTACCATTTCTTTACATTTGAAAATAAACATGAGCTGATTGGTCTTAAATTCATGGTAGAATCTGGTGGCAACCAATGATATGCTTTGATTACATCACATGACACTATGCTGCCTTGTACTGTCAGTCTTTCCCCACACTTTTGATGACTACAGTCGCTGCAGAAGTGCTCCTGAATATGTGAAGATTTTCCTCAATATTTCATATTTCTGCAGAATTTAAAAATAACTTCATGCATCTGGGGTAAGTTCTAGGTGGA